>NC_139517.1:59310659-59528659 GCF_947247035.1 Vipera ursinii
ACTATAAGCAGTTTTTCCTAACAAATGCAAGATATAGCATGGGCAATCTCTGCAAGGAAACATCAGATCTGCAAAAGTCATGGTTTTTTTTGTCTTCGGGGAGGCAGGGGAACAGGAATATGTGTTTTTTTGCGAATTTGAGCTCTTTCTGCAATGGGCACTTTTCATGCTCTAAGCAGTTTTTCCTAACAAATGCAAGATATAGCATGGGCAATCTCCGCAAGGAAATTTCAGATCTGCAAAAGTCATTTTTTTTTTGTGTTCGGGGAGGCAGGGGAACATGAATACGTGTTTGTTTTTCGAATTTGAGCTCTTTCTGCAATGGGCACTTTTCATGCTCTAAGCAGTTTTTCCTAACAAATGCAAGATATAGCATGGGCTCTCTCCGCAAGGAAACATCATATCTGCAAAACTCATGGTTCTTTGGTGTTCAGTGAGCCGGGGGAACATGAATACGTGTTTGTTTTTCGAATTTGAGCTCTTTCTGCAATGGGCACTTTTCATACTATAAGCAGTTTTTCCTAACAAATGCAAGATATAGCATGGGCTATCTCTGCAAGGAAACTTCAGATCTGCAAAAGTCATGGTTTTTTTGTCTTCGGGGAGGCAGGGGAACAGGAATATGTGTTTGTTTTTCGAATTTGAGCTCTATCTGCAATGGGCACTTTTCATGCTATAAGCAGTTTTTCCTAACAAATGCAAGATATAACATGGGCTCTCTCCGCAAGGAAACATCAGATCTGCAAAACTCATGGTTTTTTGGTGTTCAGTGAGCCGGGGGAACATGAATACGTGTTTGTTTTTCGAATTTGAGCTCTTTCTGCAATGGGCACTTTTCATGCTCTAAGCAGTTTTTCCTAACAAATGCAAGATATAGCATGGGCTATCTCCGCAAGGAAACTTCATATCTGCAAAAGTCATGGTTTTTTGGTCTTTGGGGAGGCAGGGGAACAGGAATATGTGTTTGTTTTTCGAATTTGAGCTCTTTCTGCAATGGGCACTTTTCATACTATAAGCAGTTTTTCCTAACAAATGCGGGATATAGCATGGGCTATCTCCGCAAGGAAACTTCAGATCTGCAAAAGTCATGGTTTTTTCATCTTCGGGGAGGAAGGGGAACAGGAATATGTTTTGTTTTGCGAATTTGAGCTCTATCTGCATTGGGCACTTTTCATGCTATCAGCAGTTTTTCCTAACAAATGCAAGATATAACATGGGCTATCTCCGGAAGGAGACATCAGATCTGCAAAACTCATGGTTTTTTTGTCTTCGGGGAGGCAGGGGAACAGGAATATGTGTTTGTTTTGCGAATTTGAGCTCTTTCTGCAATAGGCACTTTTCATGCTCTAAGCAGTTTTTCCTAACAAATGCAAGATATAGCATGGGCAATCTCCGCAAGGAAACTTCAGATCTGCAAAAGTCATTTTTTTTTTGTGTTCGGGGAGGCAGGGGAACATGAATACGTGTTTGTTTTTCGAATTTGAGCTCTTTCTGCAATGGGCACTTTTCATGCTCTAAGCAGTTTTTCCTAACAAATGCAAGATATAGCATGGGCTCTCTCCGCAAGGAAACATCATATCTGCAAAACTCATGGTTCTTTGGTGTTCAGTGAGCCGGGGGAACATGAATACGTGTTTGTTTTTCGAATTTGAGCTCTTTCTGCAATGGGCACTTTTCATACTATAAGCAGTTTTTCCTAACAAATGCAAGATATAGCATGGGCTATCTCTGCAAGGAAACTTCAGATCTGCAAAAGTCATGGTTTTTTTGTCTTCGGGGAGGCAGGGGAACAGGAATATGTGTTTGTTTTTCGAATTTGAGCTCTTTCTGCAATGGGCACTTTTCATGCTCTAAGCAGTTTTTCCTAACAAATGCAAGATATAGCATGGGCTATCTCCGCAAGGAAACTTCAGATGTGCAAAAGTCATGGCTTTTTCATCTTCGGGGAGGCAGGGGAACAAGAATATGTGTTTGTTTTGCGAATTTGAGCTCTATCTGCATTGGGCACTTTTCATGCTATCAGCAGTTTTTCCTAACAAATGCAAGATATAACATGGGCTATCTCCGGAAGGAGACATCAGATCTGCAAAACTCATGGTTTTTTGGTGTTCAGTCAGCCGGGGGAACATGAATACGTGTTTGTTTTTCGAATTTGAGCTCTTTCTGCTATGGGCACTTTTCATGCTCTAAGCAGTTTTTCCTAACAAATGCAAGATATAGCATGGGATATCTCCGCAAGGAAACTTCAGATCTGCAAAAGTCATGGTTTTTTGGTGTTCAGTCAGCCGGGGGAACATGAATACGTGTTTGTTTTTCGAATTTGAGCTCTTTCTGCAATGGGCACTTTTCATGCTCTAAGCAGTTTTTCCTAACAAATGCAAGATATAGCATGGGCTATCTCCGCAAGGAAACTTCAGATGTGCAAAAGTCATGGTTTTTTCATCTTCGGGGAGGCAGGGGAACAGGAATATGTGTTTGTTTTTCGAATTTGAGCTCTTTCTGCAATGGGCACTTTTCATACTATAAGCAGTTTTTCCTAACAAATGCAAGATATAGCATGGGCAATCTCTGCAAGGAAACATCAGATCTGCAAAAGTCATGGTTTTTTTTGTCTTCGGGGAGGCAGGGGAACAGGAATATGTGTTTGTTTTGCGAATTTGAGCTCTTTCTGCAATGGGCACTTTTCATGCTCTAAGCAGTTTTTCCTAACAAATGCAAGATATAGCATGGGCAATCTCCGCAAGGAAACTTCAGATCTGCAAAAGTCATTTTTTTTTGTGTTCGGGGAGGCAGGGGAACATGAATACGTGTTTGTTTTTCGAATTTGAGCTCTTTCTGCAATGGGCACTTTTCATGCTCTAAGCAGTTTTTCCTAACAAATGCAAGATATAGCATGGGCTCTCTCCGCAAGGAAACATCATATCTGCAAAACTCATGGTTCTTTGGTGTTCAGTGAGCCGGGGGAACATGAATACGTGTTTGTTTTTCGAATTTGAGCTCTTTCTGCAATGGGCACTTTTCATACTATAAGCAGTTTTTCCTAACAAATGCAAGATATAGCATGGGCTATCTCTGCAAGGAAACTTCAGATCTGCAAAAGTCATGGTTTTTTTGTCTTCGGGGAGGCAGGGGAACAGGAATATGTGTTTGTTTTTCGAATTTGAGCTCTATCTGCAATGGGCACTTTTCATGCTAAAAGCAGTTTTTCCTAACAAATGCAAGATATAACATGGGCTCTCTCCCCAAGGAAACATCAGATCTGCAAAACTCATGGTTTTTTGGTGTTCAGTGAGCCGGGGGAACATGAATACGTGTTTGTTTTTCGAATTTGAGCTCTTTCTGCAATGGGCACTTTTCATGCTCTAAGCAGTTTTTCCTAACAAATGCAAGATATAGCATGGGCTATCTCCGCAAGGAAACTTCACATCTGCAAAAGTCATGGTTTTTTGGTCTTTGGGGAGGCAGGGGAACAGGAATATGTGTTTGTTTTTCGAATTTGAGCTCTTTCTGCAATGGGCACTTTTCATACTATAAGCAGTTTTTCCTAACAAATGCGGGATATAGCATGGGCTATCTCCGCAAGGAAACTTCAGATCTGCAAAAGTCATGGTTTTTTCATCTTCGGGGAGGAAGGGGAACAGGAGTATGTGTTTGTTTTGCGAATTTGAGCTCTATCTGCATTGGGCACTTTTCATGCTATCAGCAGTTTTTCCTAACAAATGCAAGATATAACATGGGCTATCTCCGGAAGGAGACATCAGATCTGCAAAACTCATGGTTTTTTGGTGTTCAGTCAGCCGGGGGAACATGAATACGTGTTTGTTTTTCGAATTTGAGCTCTTTCTGCTATGGGCACTTTTCATGCTCTAAGCAGTTTTTCCTAACAAATGCAAGATATAGCATGGGATATCTCCGCAAGGAAACTTCAGATCTGCAAAAGTCATGGTTTTTTGGTGTTCAGTCAGCCGGGGGAACATGAATACGTGTTTGTTTTTCGAATTTGAGCTCTTTCTGCAATGGGCACTTTTCATGCTCTAAGCAGTTTTTCCTAACAAATGCAAGATATAGCATGTTCTATCTCCGCAAGGAAACTTCAGATGTGCAAAAGTCATGGTTTTTTCATCTTCGGGGAGGCAGGGGAACAGGAATATGTGTTTGTTTTTCGAATTTGAGCTCTTTCTGCAATGGGCACTTTTCATACTATAAGCAGTTTTTCCTAACAAATGCAAGATATAGCATGGGCAATCTCTGCAAGGAAACATCAGATCTGCAAAAGTCATGGTTTTTTTGTCTTCGGGGAGGCAGGGGAACAGGAATATGTGTTTGTTTTGCGAATTTGAGCTCTTTCTGCAATAGGCACTTTTCATGCTCTAAGCAGTTTTTCCTAACAAATGCAAGATATAGCATGGGCAATCTCCGCAAGGAAACTTCAGATCTGCAAAAGTCTTTTTTTTTGTGTGTTCGGGGAGGCAGGGGAACATGAATACGTGTTTGTTTTTCGAATTTGAGCTCTTTCTGCAATGGGCACTTTTCATGCTCTAAGCAGTTTTTCCTAACAAATGCAAGATATAGCATGGGCTCTCTCCGCAAGGAAACATCATATCTGCAAAACTCATGGTTCTTTGGTGTTCAGTGAGCCGGGGGAACATGAATACGTGTTTGTTTTTCGAATTTGAGCTCTTTCTGCAATGGGCACTTTTCATACTATAAGCAGTTTTTCCTAACAAATGCAAGATATAGCATGGGCTATCTCTGCAAGGAAACTTCAGATCTGCAAAAGTCATGGTTTTTTTGTCTTCGGGGAGGCAGGGGAACAGGAATATGTGTTTGTTTTTCGAATTTGAGCTCTTTCTGCAATGGGCACTTTTCATGCTCTAAGCAGTTTTTCCTAACAAATGCAAGATATAGCATGGGCTATCTCCGCAAGGAAACTTCAGATGTGCAAAAGTCATGGCTTTTTCATCTTCGGGGAGGCAGGGGAACAAGAATATGTGTTTGTTTTGCGAATTTGAGCTCTATCTGCATTGGGCACTTTTCATGCTATAAGCAGTTTTTCCTAACAAATGCAAGATATAACATGGGCTATCTCCGCAAGGAAACCTCAGATGTGCAAAAGTTATGGTTTTTTCATCTTCGGGGAGGCAGGGGAACAGGAATATGTGTTTGTTTTTCGAATTTGAGCTCTTTCTGCAATGGGCACTTTTCATACTATAAGCAGTTTTTCCTAACAAATGCAAGATATAGCATGGGCAATCTGCAAGGAAACATCAGATCTGCAAAAGTCATGGTTTTTTTGTCTTCGGGGAGGCAGGGGAACAGGAATATGTGTTTGTTTTGCGAATTTGAGCTCTATCTGCAATGGGCACTTTTCATGCTATAAGCAGTTTTTCCTAACAAATGCGGGATATAGCATGGGCTATCTCCGCAAGGAAACTTCAAATCTGCAAAAGTCATGGTTTTTTCATCTTCGGGGAGGCAGGGGAACAGGAATATGTGTTTGTTTTGCGAATTTGAGCTCTATCTGCATTGGGCACTTTTCATGCTATAAGCAGTTTTTCCTAACAAATGCAAGATATAACATGGGCTATCTCTGCAAGGAAACTTCAGATCTGCAAAAGTCATGGTTTTTTTGTCTTCGGGGAGGCAGGGGAACAGGAATATGTGTTTGTTTTTCGAATTTGAGCTCTTTCTGCAATGGGCACTTTTCATGCTCTAAGCAGTTTTTCCTAACAAATGCAAGATATAGCATGGGCAATCTGCAAGGAAACATCAGATCTGCAAAAGTCATGGTTTTTTTGTCTTCGGGGAGGCAGGGGAACAGGAATATGTGTTTGTTTTGCGAATTTGAGCTCTATCTGCAATGGGCACTTTTCATGCTATAAGCAGTTTTTCCTAACAAATGCGGGATATAGCATGGGCTATCTCTGCAAGGAAACTTCAAATCTGCAAAAGTCATGGTTTTTTCATCTTCGGGGAGGCAGGGGAACAGGAATATGTGTTTGTTTTGCGAATTTGAGCTCTATCTGCATTGGGCACTTTTCATGCTATAAGCAGTTTTTCCTAACAAATGCAAGATATAACATGGGCTATCTCTGCAAGGAAACTTCAGATCTGCAAAAGTCATGGTTTTTTTGTCTTCGGGGAGGCAGGGGAACAGGAATATGTGTTTGTTTTTCGAATTTGAGCTCTTTCTGCAATGGGCACTTTTCATGCTCTAAGCAGTTTTTCCTAACAAATGCAAGATATAGCATGGGCTATCTCCGCAAGGAAACTTCAGATGTGCAAAAGTCATGGCTTTTTCATCTTCGGGGAGGCAGGGGAACAAGAATATGTGTTTGTTTTGCGAATTTGAGCTCTATCTGCATTGGGCACTTTTCATGCTCTAAGCAGTTTTTCCTAACAAATGCAAGATATAACATGGGCTATCTCCGCAAGGAGACATCACATCTGCAAAACTCATGGTTTTTTGGTGTTCAGTCAGCCGGGGGAACATGAATACGTGTTTGTTTTTCGAATTTGAGCTCTTTCTGCTATGGGCACTTTTCATGCTCTAAGCAGTTTTTCCTAACAAATGCAAGATATAGCATGGGATATCTCCGCAAGGAAACTTCAGATCTGCAAAAGTCATGGTTTTTTGGTGTTCAGTCAGCCGGGGGAACATGAATACGTGTTTGTTTTTCGAATTTGAGCTCTTTCTGCAATGGGCACTTTTCATGCTCTAAGCAGTTTTTCCTAACAAATGCAAGATATAGCATGTTCTATCTCCGCAAGGAAACTTCAGATGTGCAAAAGTCATGGTTTTTTCATCTTCGGGGAGGCAGGGGAACAGGAATATGTGTTTGTTTTTCGAATTTGAGCTCTTTCTGCAATGGGCACTTTTCATACTATAAGCAGTTTTTCCTAACAAATGCAAGATATAGCATGGGCAATCTCTGCAAGGAAACATCAGATCTGCAAAAGTCATGGTTTTTTTGTCTTCGGGGAGGCAGGGGAACAGGAATATGTGTTTGTTTTGCGAATTTGAGCTCTTTCTGCAATAGGCACTTTTCATGCTCTAAGCAGTTTTTCCTAACAAATGCAAGATATAGCATGGGCTCTCTCCGCAAGGAAACATCATATCTGCAAAACTCATGGTTCTTTGGTGTTCAGTGAGCCGGGGGAACATGAATACGTGTTTGTTTTTCGAATTTGAGCTCTTTCTGCAATGGGCACTTTTCATACTATAAGCAGTTTTTCCTAACAAATGCAAGATATAGCATGGGCTATCTCTGCAAGGAAACTTCAGATCTGCAAAAGTCATGGTTTTTTTGTCTTCGGGGAGGCAGGGGAACAGGAATATGTGTTTGTTTTTCGAATTTGAGCTCTTTCTGCAATGGGCACTTTTCATGCTCTAAGCAGTTTTTCCTAACAAATGCAAGATATAGCATGGGCTATCTCCGCAAGGAAACTTCAGATGTGCAAAAGTCATGGCTTTTTCATCTTCGGGGAGGCAGGGGAACAAGAATATGTGTTTGTTTTGCGAATTTGAGCTCTATCTGCATTGGGCACTTTTCATGCTATAAGCAGTTTTTCCTAACAAATGCGGGATATAGCATGGGCTATCTCCGCAAGGAAACTTCAAATCTGCAAAAGTCATGGTTTTTTCATCTTCGGGGAGGCAGGGGAACAGGAATATGTGTTTGTTTTGCGAATTTGAGCTCTATCTGCATTGGGCACTTTTCATGCTATAAGCAGTTTTTCCTAACAAATGCAAGATATAACATGGGCTATCTCTGCAAGGAAACTTCAGATCTGCAAAAGTCATGGTTTTTTTGTCTTCGGGGAGGCAGGGGAACAGGAATATGTGTTTGTTTTTCGAATTTGAGCTCTTTCTGCAATGGGCACTTTTCATGCTCTAAGCAGTTTTTCCTAACAAATGCAAGATATAGCATGGGCAATCTGCAAGGAAACATCAGATCTGCAAAAGTCATGGTTTTTTTGTCTTCGGGGAGGCAGGGGAACAGGAATATGTGTTTGTTTTGCGAATTTGAGCTCTATCTGCAATGGGCACTTTTCATGCTATAAGCAGTTTTTCCTAACAAATGCGGGATATAGCATGGGCTATCTCTGCAAGGAAACTTCAAATCTGCAAAAGTCATGGTTTTTTCATCTTCGGGGAGGCAGGGGAACAGGAATATGTGTTTGTTTTGCGAATTTGAGCTCTATCTGCATTGGGCACTTTTCATGCTATAAGCAGTTTTTCCTAACAAATGCAAGATATAACATGGGCTATCTCTGCAAGGAAACTTCAGATCTGCAAAAGTCATGGTTTTTTTGTCTTCGGGGAGGCAGGGGAACAGGAATATGTGTTTGTTTTTCGAATTTGAGCTCTTTCTGCAATGGGCACTTTTCATGCTCTAAGCAGTTTTTCCTAACAAATGCAAGATATAGCATGGGCTATCTCCGCAAGGAAACTTCAGATGTGCAAAAGTCATGGCTTTTTCATCTTCGGGGAGGCAGGGGAACAAGAATATGTGTTTGTTTTGCGAATTTGAGCTCTATCTGCATTGGGCACTTTTCATGCTCTAAGCAGTTTTTCCTAACAAATGCAAGATATAACATGGGCTATCTCCGCAAGGAGACATCACATCTGCAAAACTCATGGTTTTTTGGTGTTCAGTCAGCCGGGGGAACATGAATACGTGTTTGTTTTTCGAATTTGAGCTCTTTCTGCAATGGGCACTTTTCATGCTCTAAGCAGTTTTTCCTAACAAATGCAAGATATAGCATGGGCTATCTCCGCAAGGAAACTTCAGATGTGCAAAAGTCATGGCTTTTTCATCTTCGGGGAGGCAGGGGAACAAGAATATGTGTTTGTTTTGCGAATTTGAGCTCTATCTGCATTGGGCACTTTTCATGCTCTAAGCAGTTTTTCCTAACAAATGCAAGATATAACATGGGCTATCTCCGCAAGGAAACTTCACATCTGCAAAAGTCATGGTTTTTTGGTCTTTGGGGAGGCAGGGGAACAGGAATATGTGTTTGTTTTTCGAATTTGAGCTCTTTCTGCAATGGGCACTTTTCATACTATAAGCAGTTTTTCCTAACAAATGCGGGATATAGCATGGGCTATCTCCGCAAGGAAACTTCAGATCTGCAAAAGTCATGGTTTTTTCATCTTCGGGGTTGCAAGGGAACAGGAATATGTGTTTGTTTTTCGAATTTGAGCTCTATCTGCATTGGGCACTTTTCATGCTATAAGCCGTTTTTCCTAACAAATGCAAGATATAACATGGGCTATCTCCGCAAGGAGACATCAGATCTGCAAAACTCATGGTTTTTTGGTGTTCAGTGAGCCGGGGGAACATGAATACGTGTTTGTTTTTCGAATTTGAGCTCTTTCTGCAATGGGCACTTTTCATGCTCTAAGCAGTTTTTCCTAACAAATGCAAGATATAGCATGGGCTATCTCCGCAAGGAAACTTCAGATGTGCAAAGGTCATGGTTTTTTCATCTTCGGGGAGGCAGGGGAACAGGAATATGTGTTTGTTTTGCGAATTTGAGCTCTATCTGCATTGGGCACTTTTCATGCTAAAAGCAGTTTTTCCTAACAAATGCAAGATATAACATGGGCTATCTCCGCAAGGAAACTTCATATCTGCAAAAGTCATGGTTTTTTGGTCTTTGGGGAGGCAGGGGAACAGGAATATGTGTTTGTTTTTCGAATTTGAGCTCTTTCTGCATTGGGCACTTTTCATACTATAAGCGGTTTTTCCTAACAAATGCGGGATATAGCATGGGCTATCTCCGCAAGGAAACTTCAGATCTGCAAAAGTCATGGTTTTTTCATCTTCGGGGAGGAAGGGGAACAGGAATATGTGTTTGTTTTGCGAATTTGAGCTCTATCTGCATTGGGCACTTTTCATGCTATCAGCAGTTTTTCCTAACAAATGCAAGATATAACATGGGCTATCTCCGGAAGGAGACATCAGATCTGCAAAACTCATGGTTTTTTGGTGTTCAGTCAGCCGGGGGAACATGAATATGTGTTTGTTTTTCGAATTTGAGCTCTTTCTGCTATGGGCACTTTTCATGCTCTAAACAGTTTTTCCTAACAAATGCAAGATATAGCATGGGATATCTCCGCAAGGAAACTTCAGATCTGCAAAAGTCATGGTTTTTTGGTGTTCAGTCAGCCGGGGGAACATGAATATGTGTTTGTTTTTCGAATTTGAGCTCTTTCTGCTATGGGCACTTTTCATGCTCTAAGCAGTTTTTCCTAACAAATGCAAGATATAGCATGGGATATCTCCGCAAGGAAACTTCAGATGTGCAAAAGTCATGGTTTTTTCATCTTCGGGGAGGCAGGGGAACAGGAATATGTGTTTGTTTTGCGAATTTGAGCTCTATCTGCATTGGGCACTTTTCATGCTAAAAGCAGTTTTTCCTAACAAATGCAAGATATAACATGGGCTATCTCCGCAAGGAAACTTCATATCTGCAAAAGTCATGGTTTTTTGGTCTTTGGGGAGGCAGGGGAACAGGAATATGTGTTTGTTTTTCGAATTTGAGCTCTTTCTGCATTGGGCACTTTTCATACTATAAGCAGTTTTTCCTAACAAATGCGGGATATAGCATGGGCTATCTCCGCAAGGAAACTTCAGATCTGCAAAAGTCATGGTTTTTTCATCTTCGGGGTTGCAAGGGAACAGGAATATGTGTTTGTTTTTCGAATTTGAGCTCTATCTGCATTGGGCACTTTTCATGCTATAAGCCGTTTTTCCTAACAAATGCAAGATATAACATGGGCTATCTCCGCAAGGAGACATCAGATCTGCAAAACTCATGGTTTTTTGGTGTTCAGTGAGCCGGGGGAACATGAATACGTGTTTGTTTTTCGAATTTGAGCTCTTTCTGCAATGGGCACTTTTCATGCTCTAAGCAGTTTTTCCTAACAAATGCAAGATATAGCATGGGCTATCTCCGCAAGGAAACTTCAGATGTGCAAAGGTCATGGTTTTTTCATCTTCGGGGAGGCAGGGGAACAGGAATATGTGTTTGTTTTGCGAATTTGAGCTCTATCTGCATTGGGCACTTTTCATGCTAAAAGCAGTTTTTCCTAACAAATGCAAGATATAACATGGGCTATCTCCGCAAGGAAACTTCATATCTGCAAAAGTCATGGTTTTTTGGTCTTTGGGGAGGCAGGGGAACAGGAATATGTGTTTGTTTTTCGAATTTGAGCTCTTTCTGCATTGGGCACTTTTCATACTATAAGCGGTTTTTCCTAACAAATGCGGGATATAGCATGGGCTATCTCCGCAAGGAAACTTCAGATCTGCAAAAGTCATGGTTTTTTCATCTTCGGGGAGGAAGGGGAACAGGAATATGTGTTTGTTTTGCGAATTTGAGCTCTATCTGCATTGGGCACTTTTCATGCTATCAGCAGTTTTTCCTAACAAATGCAAGATATAACATGGGCTATCTCCGGAAGGAGACATCAGATCTGCAAAACTCATGGTTTTTTGGTGTTCAGTCAGCCGGGGGAACATGAATATGTGTTTGTTTTTCGAATTTGAGCTCTTTCTGCTATGGGCACTTTTCATGCTCTAAACAGTTTTTCCTAACAAATGCAAGATATAGCATGGGATATCTCCGCAAGGAAACTTCAGATCTGCAAAAGTCATGGTTTTTTGGTGTTCAGTCAGCCGGGGGAACATGAATATGTGTTTGTTTTTCGAATTTGAGCTCTTTCTGCTATGGGCACTTTTCATGCTCTAAGCAGTTTTTCCTAACAAATGCAAGATATAGCATGGGATATCTCCGCAAGGAAACTTCAGATGTGCAAAAGTCATGGTTTTTTCATCTTCGGGGAGGCAGGGGAACAGGAATATGTGTTTGTTTTGCGAATTTGAGCTCTTTCTGCAATGGGCACTTTTCATACTATAAGCAGTTTTTCCTAACAAATGCAAGATATAGCATGGGCAATCTCTGCAAGGAAACATCAGATCTGCAAAAGTCATGGTTTTTTTGTGTTCGGGGAGGCAGGGGAACATGAATACGTGTTTGTTTTTCGAATTTGAGCTCTTTCTGCAATGGGCACTTTTCATGCTCTAAGCAGTTTTTCCTAACAAATGCAAGATATAGCATGGGCTCTCTCCGCAAGGAAACATCATATCTGCAAAACTCATGGTTCTTTGGTGTTCAGTGAGCCGGGGGAACATGAATACGTGTTTGTTTTTCGAATTTGAGCTCTTTCTGCAATGGGCACTTTTCATGCTATAAGCAGTTTTTCCTAACAAATGCAAGATATAGCATGGGCTATCTCCGCAAGGAAACTTCAGATGTGCAAAAGTCATGGCTTTTTCATCTTCGGGGAGGCAGGGGAACAAGAATATGTGTTTGTTTTGCGAATTTGAGCTCTATCTGCATTGGGCACTTTTCATGCTATAAGCAGTTTTTCCTAACAAATGCAAGATATAACATGGGCTATCTCCGCAAGGAAACTTCATATCTACAAAGGTCATGGTTTTTTGGTCTTTGGGGAGGCAGGGGAACAGGAATATGTGTTTGTTTTTCGAATTTGAGCTCTTTCTGCAATGGGCACTTTTCATACTATAAGCGGTTTTTCCTAACAAATGCGGGATATAGCATGGGCTCTCTCCGCAAGGTAACATCAGATCTGCAAAACTCATGGTTTTTTGGTGTTCAGTGAGCCGGGGGAACATGAATACGTGTTTGTTTTTCGAATTTGAGCTCTTTCTGCAATGGGCACTTTTCATGCTCTAAGCAGTTTTTCCTAACAAATGCAAGATATAGCATGGGCTATCTCCGCAAGGAAACTTCAGATGTGCAAAAGTCATGGTTTTTTCATCTTCGGGGAGGCAGGGGAACAGGAATATGTGTTTGTTTTGAGAATTTGAGCTCTATCTGCATTGGGCACTTTTCATGCTAAAAGCAGTTTTTCCTAACAAATGCAAGATATAACATGGGCTATCTCCGCAAGAAAACTTCATATCTGCAAAAGTCATGGTTTTTTGGTCTTTGGGGAGGCAGGGGAACAGGAATATGTGTTTGTTTTTCGAATTTGAGCTCTTTCTGCATTGGGCACTTTTCATACTATAAGCGGTTTTTCCTAACAAATGCGGGATATAGCATGGGCTCTCTCCGCAAGGAAACATCAGATCTGCAAAACTCATGGTTTTTTGGTGTTCAGTGAGCCGGGGGAACATGAATACGTGTTTGTTTTTCGAATTTGAGCTCTTTCTGCAATGGGCACTTTTCATGCTCTAAGCAGTTTTTCCTAACAAATGCAAGATATAGCATGGGCAATCTCCGCAAGGAAACATCAGATCTGCAAAAGTCATGGTTTTTTTTGTCTTCGGGGAGGCAGGGGAACAGGAATATGTGTTTTTTTTTGCGAATTTGAGCTCTATCTGCAATGGGCACTTTTCATGCTATAAGCAGTTTTTCCTAACAAATGCAAGATATAACATGGGCTCTCTCCGCAAGGAAACATCAGATCTGCAAAACTCATGGTTTTTTGGTGTTCAGTGAGCCGGGGGAACATGAATACGTGTTTGTTTTTCGAATTTGAGCTCTTTCTGCAATGGGCACTTTTCATGCTCTAAGCAGTTTTTCCTAACAAATGCAAGATATAGCATGGGCTATCTCCGCAAGGAAACTTCACATCTGCAAAAGTCATGGTTTTTTGGTCTTTGGAAAGGCAGGGGAACAGGAATATGTGTTTGTTTTTCGAATTTGAGCTCTTTCTGCAATGGGCACTTTTCATACTATAAGCAGTTTTTCCTAACAAATGCGGGATATAGCATGGGCTATCTCCGCAAGGAAACTTCAGATCTGCAAAAGTCATGGTTTTTTCATCTTCGGGGAGGAAGGGGAACAGGAATATGTGTTTGTTTTGCGAATTTGAGCTCTATCTGCATTGGGCACTTTTCATGCTCTAAGCAGTTTTTCCTAACAAATGCAAGATATAACATGGGCTATCTCCGCAAGGAAACTTCACATCTGCAAAAGTCATGGTTTTTTGGTCTTTGGGGAGGCAGGGGAACAGGAATATGTGTTTGTTTTTCGAATTTGAGCTCTTTCTGCAATGGACACTTTTCATACTATAAGCAGTTTTTCCTAACAAATGCGGGATATAGCATGGTCTATCTCCGCAAGGAAACTTCAGATCTGCAAAAGTCATGGTTTTTTCATCTTCGGGGAGGCAGGGGAACAGGAATATGTGTTTGCTTTGCGAATTTGAGCTCTATCTGCATTGGGCACTTTTCATGCTATAAGCAGTTTTTCCTAACAAATGCAAGATATAACATGGTCTATCTCCGGAAGGAGACATCAGATCTGCAAAACTCATGGTTTTTTGGTGTTCAGTCAGCCGGGGGAACATGAATACGTGTTTGTTTTTCGAATTTGAGCTCTTTCTGCTATGGGCACTTTTCATGCTCTAAGCAGTTTTTCCTAACAAATGCAAGATATAGCATGGGATATCTCCGCAAGGAAACTTCAGATCTGCAAAAGTCATGGTTTTTTGGTGTTCAGTCAGCCGGGGGAACATGAATACGTGTTTGTTTTTCGAATTTGAGCTCTTTCTGCAATGGGCACTTTTCATGCTCTAAGCAGTTTTTCCTAACAAATGCAAGATATAGCATGGGCTATCTCCGCAAGGAAACTTTAGATGTGCAAAAGTCATGGTTTTTTCATCTTCGGGGAGGCAGGGGAACAGGAATATGTGTTTGTTTTTCGAATTTGAGCTCTTTCTGCAATGGGCACTTTTCATGCTATAAGCAGTTTTTCCTAACAAATGCAAGATATAGCATGGGCTATCTCCGCAAGGAAACATCAGATCTGCAAAAGTCATGGCTTTTTCATCTTCGGGGAGGCAGGGGAACAAGAATATGTGTTTGTTTTGCGAATTTGAGCTCTATCTGCATTGGGCACTTTTCATGCTATAAGCAGTTTTTCCTAACAAATGCAAGATATAACATGGGCTATCTCCGCAAGGAAACTTCATATCTACAAAGGTCATGGTTTTTTGGTCTTTGGGGAGGCAGGGGAACAGGAATATGTGTTTGTTTTTCGAATTTGAGCTCTTTCTGCAATGGGCACTTTTCATACTATAAGCGGTTTTTCCTAACAAATGCGGGATATAGCATGGGCTCTCTCCGCAAGGAAACATCAGATCTGCAAAACTCATGGTTTTTTGGTGTTCAGTGAGCCGGGGGAACATGAATACGTGTTTGTTTTTCGAATTTGAGCTCTTTCTGCAATGGGCACTTTTCATGCTCTAAGCAGTTTTTCCTAACAAATGCAAGATATAGCATGGGCTATCTCCGCAAGGAAACTTCAGATGTGCAAAAGTCATGGTTTTTTCATCTTCGGGGAGGCAGGGGAACAGGAATATGTGTTTGTTTTGAGAATTTGAGCTCTATCTGCATTGGGCACTTTTCATGCTAAAAGCAGTTTTTCCTAACAAATGCAAGATATAACATGGGCTATCTCCGCAAGGAAACTTCATATCTGCAAAAGTCATGGTTTTTTGGTCTTTGGGGAGGCAGGGGAACAGGAATATGTGTTTGTTTTTCGAATTTGAGCTCTTTCTGCATTGGGCACTTTTCATACTATAAGCGGTTTTTCCTAACAAATGCGGGATATAGCATGGGCTCTCTCCGCAAGGAAACATCAGATCTGCAAAACTCATGGTTTTTTGGTGTTCAGTGAGCCGGGGGAACATGAATACGTGTTTGTTTTTCGAATTTGAGCTCTTTCTGCAATGGGCACTTTTCATGCTCTAAGCAGTTTTTCCTAACAAATGCAAGATATAGCATGGGCAATCTCCGCAAGGAAACATCAGATCTGCAAAAGTCATGGTTTTTTTTGTCTTCGGGGAGGCAGGGGAACAGGAATATGTGTTTTTTTTTGCGAATTTGAGCTCTATCTGCAATGGGCACTTTTCATGCTATAAGCAGTTTTTCCTAACAAATGCAAGATATAACATGGGCTCTCTCCGCAAGGAAACATCAGATCTGCAAAACTCATGGTTTTTTGGTGTTCAGTGAGCCGGGGGAACATGAATACGTGTTTGTTTTTCGAATTTGAGCTCTTTCTGCAATGGGCACTTTTCATGCTCTAAGCAGTTTTTCCTAACAAATGCAAGATATAGCATGGGCTAGCTCCGCAAGGAAACTTCACATCTGCAAAAGTCATGGTTTTTTGGTCTTTGGAAAGGCAGGGGAACAGGAATATGTGTTTGTTTTTCGAATTTGAGCTCTTTCTGCAATGGGCACTTTTCATACTATAAGCAGTTTTTCCTAACAAATGCGGGATATAGCATGGGCTATCTCCGCAAGGAAACTTCAGATCTGCAAAAGTCATGGTTTTTTCATCTTCGGGGAGGAAGGGGAACAGGAATATGTGTTTGTTTTGCGAATTTGAGCTCTATCTGCATTGGGCACTTTTCATGCTCTAAGCAGTTTTTCCTAACAAATGCAAGATATAACATGGGCTATCTCCGCAAGGAAACTTCACATCTGCAAAAGTCATGGTTTTTTGGTCTTTGGGGAGGCAGGGGAACAGGAATATGTGTTTGTTTTTCGAATTTGAGCTCTTTCTGCAATGGACACTTTTCATACTATAAGCAGTTTTTCCTAACAAATGCGGGATATAGCATGGTCTATCTCCGCAAGGAAACTTCAGATCTGCAAAAGTCATGGTTTTTTCATCTTCGGGGAGGCAGGGGAACAGGAATATGTGTTTGCTTTGCGAATTTGAGCTCTATCTGCATTGGGCACTTTTCATGCTATCAGCAGTTTTTCCTAACAAATGCAAGATATAACATGGGCTATCTCCGGAAGGAGACATCAGATCTGCAAAACTCATGGTTTTTTGGTGTTCAGTCAGCCGGGGGAACATGAATACGTGTTTGTTTTTCGAATTTGAGCTCTTTCTGCTATGGGCACTTTTCATGCTCTAAGCAGTTTTTCCTAACAAATGCAAGATATAGCATGGGATATCTCCGCAAGGAAACTTCAGATCTGCAAAAGTCATGGTTTTTTGGTGTTCAGTCAGCCGGGGGAACATGAATACGTGTTTGTTTTTCGAATTTGAGCTCTTTCTGCAATGGGCACTTTTCATGCTCTAAGCAGTTTTTCCTAACAAATGCAAGATATAGCATGGGCTATCTCCGCAAGGAAACTTTAGATGTGCAAAAGTCATGGTTTTTTCATCTTCGGGGAGGCAGGGGAACAGGAATATGTGTTTGTTTTTCGAATTTGAGCTCTTTCTGCAATGGGCACTTTTCATACTATAAGCAGTTTTTCCTAACAAATGCAAGATATAGCATGGGCAATCTGCAAGGAAACATCAGATCTGCAAAAGTCATGGTTTTTTTGTCTTCGGGGAGGCAGGGGAACAGGAATATGTGTTTGTTTTGCGAATTTGAGCTCTATCTGCATTGGGCACTTTTCATGCTCTAAGCAGTTTTTCCTAACAAATGCAAGATATAACATGGGCTATCTCCGCAAGGAAACTTCACATCTGCAAAAGTCATGGTTTTTTGGTCTTTGGGGAGGCAGGGGAACAGGAATATGTGTTTGTTTTTCGAATTTGAGCTCTTTCTGCAATGGGCACTTTTCATACTATAAGCAGTTTTTCCTAACAAATGCAAGATATAGCATGGGCTATCTCTGCAAGGAAACTTCAGATCTGCAAAAGTCATGGTTTTTTTGTCTTCGGGGAGGCAGGGGAACAGGAATATGTGTTTGTTTTTCGAATTTGAGCTCTTTCTGCAATGGGCACTTTTCATGCTCTAAGCAGTTTTTCCTAACAAATGCAAGATATAACATGGTCTATCTCCGGAAGGAGACATCAGATCTGCAAAACTCATGGTTTTTTGGTGTTCAGTCAGCCGGGGGAACATGAATACGTGTTTGTTTTTCGAATTTGAGCTCTTTCTGCTATGGGCACTTTTCATGCTCTAAGCAGTTTTTCCTAACAAATGCAAGATATAGCATGGGCTATCTCCGCAAAGAAACTTCACATCTGCAAAAGTCATGGTTTTTTGGTCTTTGGGGAGGCAGGGGAACAGGAATATGTGTTTGTTTTTCGAATTTGAGCTCTTTCTGCAATGGGCACTTTTCATACTATAAGCAGTTTTTCCTAACAAATGCAAGATATAGCATGGGCAATCTCCGCAAGGAAACTTCAGATGTGCAAAAGTCATGGTTTTTTAGTCTTCGGGGAGGCAGGGGAATAGGAATATGTGTTTGTTTTTCGAATTTGAGCTCTTTCTGCAATGGGCACTTTTCATACTATAAGCAGTTTTTCCTAACAAATGCGGGATATAGCATGGGCTCTCTCCGCAAGGAAACATCAGATCTGCAAAACTCATGGTTTTTTGGTGTTCAGTGAGCCGGGGGAACATGAATACGTGTTTGTTTTTCGAATTTGAGCTCTTTCTGCAATGGGCACTTTTCATGCTCTAAGCAGTTTTTCCTAACAAATGCAAGATATAGCATGGGCTATCTCCGCAAGGAAACTTCAGATGTGCAAAAGTCATGGTTTTTTCATCTTCAGGGAGGCAGGGGAACAGGAATATGTGTTTGTTTTTCGAATTTGAGCTCTTTCTGCAATGGGCACTTTTCATGCTCTAAGCAGTTTTTCCTAACAAATGCAAGATATAACATGGTCTATCTCCGGAAGGAGACATCAGATCTGCAAAACTCATGGTTTTTTGGTGTTCAGTCAGCCGGGGGAACATGAATACGTGTTTGTTTTTCGAATTTGAGCTCTTTCTGCTATGGGCACTTTTCATGCTCTAAGCAGTTTTTCCTAACAAATGCAAGATATAGCATGGGCTATCTCCGCAAGGAAACTTCACATCTGCAAAAGTCATGGTTTTTTGGTCTTTGGGGAGGCAGGGGAACAGGAATATGTGTTTGTTTTTCGAATTTGAGCTCTTTCTGCAATGGGCACTTTTCATACTATAAGCAGTTTTTCCTAACAAATGCAAGATATAGCATGGGCAATCTCCGCAAGGAAACTTCAGATGTGCAAAAGTCATGGTTTTTTCATCTTCGGGGAGGCAGGGGAACAGGAATATGTGTTTGTTTTTCGAATTTGAGCTCTTTCTGCAATGGGCACTTTTCATACTATAAGCAGTTTTTCCTAACAAATGCAAGATATAGCATGGGCAATCTCCGCAAGGAAACTTCAGATGTGCAAAAGTCATGGTTTTTTAGTCTTCGGGGAGGCAGGGGAATAGGAATATGTGTTTGTTTTTCGAATTTGAGCTCTTTCTGCAATGGGCACTTTTCATACTATAAGCAGTTTTTCCTAACAAATGCGGGATATAGCATGGGCTCTCTCCGCAAGGAAACATCAGATCTGCAAAACTCATGGTTTTTTGGTGTTCAGTGAGCCGGGGGAACATGAATACGTGTTTGTTTTTCGAATTTGAGCTCTTTCTGCAATGGGCACTTTTCATGCTCTAAGCAGTTTTTCCTAACAAATGCAAGATATAGCATGGGCTATCTCCGCAAGGAAACTTCAGATGTGCAAAAGTCATGGTTTTTTCATCTTCGGGGAGGCAGGGGAACAGGAATATGTGTTTGTTTTGCGAATTTGAGCTCTATCTGCATTGGGCACTTTTCATGCTAAAAGCAGTTTTTCCTAACAAATGCAAGATATAACATGGGCTATCTCCGCAAGGAAACTTCATATCTGCAAAAGTCATGGTTTTTTGGTCTTTGGGGAGGCAGGGGAACAGGAATATGTGTTTGTTTTTCGAATTTGAGCTCTTTCTGCATTGGGCACTTTTCATACTATAAGCGGTTTTTCCTAACAAATGCGGGATATAGCATGGGCTCTCTCCGCAAGGAAACATCAGATCTGCAAAACTCATGGTTTTTTGGTGTTCAGTGAGCCGGGGGAACATGAATACGTGTTTGTTTTTCGAATTTGAGCTCTTTCTGCAATGGGCACTTTTCATGCTCTAAGCAGTTTTTCCTAACAAATGCAAGATATAACATGGTCTATCTCCGGAAGGAGACATCAGATCTGCAAAACTCATGGTTTTTTGGTGTTCAGTCAGCCGGGGGAACATGAATACGTGTTTGTTTTTCGAATTTGAGCTCTTTCTGCTATGGGCACTTTTCATGCTCTAAGCAGTTTTTCCTAACAAATGCAAGATATAGCATGGGATATCTCCGCAAGGAAACTTCAGATCTGCAAAAGTCATGGTTTTTTGGTGTTCAGTCAGCCGGGGGAACATGAATACGTGTTTGTTTTTCGAATTTGAGCTCTTTCTGCAATGGGCACTTTTCATGCTCTAAGCAGTTTTTCCTAACAAATGCAAGATATAGCATGGGCTATCTCCGCAAGGAAACTTCAGATGTGCAAAAGTCATGGTTTTTTCATCTTCGGGGAGGCAGGGGAACAGGAATATGTGTTTGTTTTTCGAATTTGAGCTCTTTCTGCAATGGGCACTTTTCATACTATAAGCAGTTTTTCCTAACAAATGCAAGATATAGCATGGGCAATCTGCAAGGAAACATCAGATCTGCAAAAGTCATGGTTTTTTTGTCTTCGGGGAGGCAGGGGAACAGGAATATGTGTTTGTTTTGCGAATTTGAGCTCTATCTGCAATGGGCACTTTTCATGCTCTAAGCAGTTTTTCCTAACAAATGCAAGATATAGCATGGGCTATCTCCGCAAGGAAACTTCAGATGTGCAAAAGTCATGGTTTTTTCATCTTCGGGGAGGCAGGGGAACAGAAATATGTGTTTGTTTTTCGAATTTGAGCTCTTTCTGCAATGGGCACTTTTCATACTATAAGCAGTTTTTCCTAACAAATGCAAGATATAGCATGGGCAATCTGCAAGGAAACATCAGATCTGCAAAAGTCATGGTTTTTTTGTCTTCGGGGAGGCAGGGGAACAGGAATATGTGTTTGTTTTGCGAATTTGAGCTCTATCTGCAATGGGCACTTTTCATGCTATAAGCAGTATTTCCTAACAAATGCGGGATATAGCATGGGCTATCTCCGCAAGGAAACTTCAAATCTGCAAAAGTCATGGTTTTTTGGTCTTTGGGGAGGCAGGGGAACAGGAATATGTGTTTGTTTTTCGAATTTGAGCTCTTTCTGCAATGGGCACTTTTCATACTATAAGCAGTTTTTCCTAACAAATGCAAGATATAGCATGGGCTATCTCTGCAAGGAAACTTCAGATCTGCAAAAGTCATGGTTTTTTTTGTCTTCGGGGAGGCAGGGGAACAGGAATATGTGTTTGTTTTTCGAATTTGAGCTCTTTCTGCAATGGGCACTTTTCATGCTCTAAGCAGTTTTTCCTAACAAATGCAAGATATAACATGGTCTATCTCCGGAAGGAGACATCAGATCTGCAAAACTCATGGTTTTTTGGTGTTCAGTCAGCCGGGGGAACATGAATACGTGTTTGTTTTTCGAATTTGAGCTCTTTCTGCTATGGGCACTTTTCATGCTCTGAGCAGTTTTTCCTAACAAATGCAAGATATAGCATGGGATATCTCCGCAAGGAAACTTCAGATCTGCAAAAGTCATGGTTTTTTGGTGTTCAGTCAGCCGGGGGAAACATGAATACGTGTTTGTTTTTCGAATTTGAGCTCTTTCTGCAATGGGCACTTTTCATGCTCTAAGCAGTTTTTCCTAACAAATGCAAGATATAGCATGGGCTATCTCCGCAAGGAAACTTCAGATGTGCAAAAGTCATGGTTTTTTCATCTTCGGGGAGGCAGGGGAACAGGAATATGTGTTTGTTTTTCGAATTTGAGCTCTTTCTGCAATGGGCACTTTTCATACTATAAGCAGTTTTTCCTAACAAATGCAAGATATAGCATGGGCAATCTGCAAGGAAACATCAGATCTGCAAAAGTCATGGTTTTTTTGTCTTCGGGGAGGCAGGGGAACAGGAATATGTGTTTGTTTTGCGAATTTGAGCTCTATCTGCAATGGGCACTTTTCATGCTCTAAGCAGTTTTTCCTAACAAATGCGGGATATAGCATGGGCTATCTCCGCAAGGAAACTTCAAATCTGCAAAAGTCATGGTTTTTTCATCTTCGGGGAGGCAGGGGAACAGGAATATGTGTTTGTTTTTCGAATTTGAGCTCTTTCTGCAATGGGCACTTTTCATGCTCTAAGCAGTTTTTCCTAACAAATGCAAGATATAACATGGTCTATCTCCGGAAGGAGACATCAGATCTGCAAAACTCATGGTTTTTTGGTGTTCAGTCAGCCGGGGGAACATGAATACGTGTTTGTTTTTCGAATTTGAGCTCTTTCTGCAATGGGCACTTTTCATGCTCTAAGCAGTTTTTCCTAACAAATGCAAGATATAGCATGGGCTCTCTCCGCAAGGAAACATCATATCTGCAAAACTCATGGTTCTTTGGTGTTCAGTGAGCCGGGGGAACATGAATACGTGTTTGTTTTTCGAATTTGAGCTCTTTCTGCAATGGGCACTTTTCATACTATAAGCAGTTTTTCCTAACAAATGCAAGATATAGCATGGGCTATCTCTGCAAGGAAACTTCAGATCTGCAAAAGTCATGGTTTTTTTGTCTTCGGGGAGGCAGGGGAACAGGAATATGTGTTTGTTTTTCGAATTTGAGCTCTTTCTGCAATGGGCACTTTTCATGCTCTAAGCAGTTTTTCCTAACAAATGCAAGATATAACATGGGCTATCTCCGCAAGGAAACTTCAGATGTGCAAAAGTCATGGCTTTTTCATCTTCGGGGAGGCAGGGGAACAAGAATATGTGTTTGTTTTGCGAATTTGAGCTCTATCTGCATTGGGCACTTTTCATGCTCTAAGCAGTTTTTCCTAACAAATGCAAGATATAACATGGGCTATCTCCGCAAGGAAACTTGACATCTGCAAAAGTCATGGTTTTTTGGTCTTTGGGGAGGCAGGGGAACAGGAATATGTGTTTGTTTTTCGAATTTGAGCTCTTTCTGCAATGGGCACTTTTCATACTATAAGCAGTTTTTCCTAACAAATGCGGGATATAGCATGGGCTATCTCCGCAAGGAAACTTCAGATCTGCAAAAGTCATGGTTTTTTCATCTTCGGGGAGGCAGGGGAACAGGAATATGTGTTTGTTTTTCGAATTTGAGCTCTATCTGCATTGGGCACTTTTCATGCTATAAGCCGTTTTTCCTAACAAATGCAAGATATAACATGGGCTATCTCTGCAAGGAGACATCAGATCTGCAAAACTCATGGTTTTTTGGTGTTCAGTCAGCCGGGGGAACATGAATACGTGTTTGTTTTTCGAATTTGAGCTCTTTCTGCAATGGGCACTTTTCATGCTCTAAGCAGTTTTTCCTAACAAATGCAAGATATAGCATGGACTATCTCCGCAAGGAAACTTCAGATGTGCAAAAGTCATGGTTTTTTAGTCTTCGGGGAGGCAGGGGAATAGGAATATGTGTTTGTTTTTCGAATTTGAGCTCTTTCTGCAATGGGCACTTTTCATACTATAAGCAGTTTTTCCTAACAAATGCGGGATATAGCATGGGCTCTCTCCGCAAGGAAACATCAGATCTGCAAAACTCATGGTTTTTTGGTGTTCAGTGAGCCGGGGGAACATGAATACGTGTTTGTTTTTCGAATTTGAGCTCTTTCTGCAATGGGCACTTTTCATGCTCTAAGCAGTTTTTCCTAACAAATGCAAGATATAGCATGGGCTATCTCCGCAAGGAAACTTCAGATGTGCAAAAGTCATGGTTTTTTCATCTTCGGGGAGGCAGGGGAACAGGAATATGTGTTTGTTTTGCGAATTTGAGCTCTATCTGCATTGGGCACTTTTCATGCTAAAAGCAGTTTTTCCTAACAAATGCAAGATATAACATGGGCTATCTCCGCAAGGAAACTTCATATCTGCAAAAGTCATGGTTTTTTGGTCTTTGGGGAGGCAGGGGAACAGGAATATGTGTTTGTTTTTCGAATTTGAGCTCTTTCTGCATTGGGCACTTTTCATACTATAAGCGGTTTTTCCTAACAAATTCGGGATATAGCATGGGCTCTCTCCGCAAGGAAACATCAGATCTGCAAAAGTCATGGTTTTTTGGTGTTCAGTGAGCCGGGGGAACATGAATACGTGTTTGTTTTTCGAATTTGAGCTCTTTCTGCAATGGGCACTTTTCATGCTCTAAGCAGTTTTTCCTAACAAATGCAAGATATAACATGGTCTATCTCCGGAAGGAGACATCAGATCTGCAAAACTCATGGTTTTTTGGTGTTCAGTCAGCCGGGGGAACATGAATACGTGTTTGTTTTTCGAATTTGAGCTCTTTCTGCTATGGGCACTTTTCATGCTCTGAGCAGTTTTTCCTAACAAATGCAAGATATAGCATGGGATATCTCCGCAAGGAAACTTCATATCTGCAAAAGTCATGGTTTTTTGGTCTTTGGGGAGGCAGGGGAACAGGAATATGTGTTTGTTTTTCGAATTTGAGCTCTTTCTGCATTGGGCACTTTTCATACTATAAGCGGTTTTTCCTAACAAATGCGGGATATAGCATGGGCTCTCTCCGCAAGGAAACATCAGATCTGCAAAACTCATGGTTTTTTGGTGTTCAGTGAGCCGGGGGAACATGAATACGTGTTTGTTTTTCGAATTTGAGCTCTTTCTGCAATGGGCACTTTTCATGCTCTAAGCAGTTTTTCCTAACAAATGCAAGATATAGCATGGGCAATCTCCGCAAGGAAACATCAGATCTGCAAAAGTCATGGTTTTTTTTGTCTTCGGGGAGGCAGGGGAACAGGAATATGTGTTTTTTTTTGCGAATTTGAGCTCTATCTGCAATGGGCACTTTTCATGCTATAAGCAGTTTTTCCTAACAAATGCAAGATATAACATGGGCTCTCTCCGCAAGGAAACATCAGATCTGCAAAACTCATGGTTTTTTGGTGTTCAGTGAGCCGGGGGAACATGAATACGTGTTTGTTTTTCGAATTTGAGCTCTTTCTGCAATGGGCACTTTTCATGCTCTAAGCAGTTTTTCCTAACAAATGCAAGATATAGCATGGGCTAGCTCCGCAAGGAAACTTCACATCTGCAAAAGTCATGGTTTTTTGGTCTTTGGAAAGGCAGGGGAACAGGAATATGTGTTTGTTTTTCGAATTTGAGCTCTTTCTGCAATGGGCACTTTTCATACTATAAGCAGTTTTTCCTAACAAATGCGGGATATAGCATGGGCTATCTCCGCAAGGAAACTTCAGATCTGCAAAAGTCATGGTTTTTTCATCTTCGGGGAGGAAGGGGAACAGGAATATGTGTTTGTTTTGCGAATTTGAGCTCTATCTGCATTGGGCACTTTTCATGCTCTAAGCAGTTTTTCCTAACAAATGCAAGATATAACATGGGCTATCTCCGCAAGGAAACTTCACATCTGCAAAAGTCATGGTTTTTTGGTCTTTGGGGAGGCAGGGGAACAGGAATATGTGTTTGTTTTTCGAATTTGAGCTCTTTCTGCAATGGACACTTTTCATACTATAAGCAGTTTTTCCTAACAAATGCGGGATATAGCATGGTCTATCTCCGCAAGGAAACTTCAGATCTGCAAAAGTCATGGTTTTTTCATCTTCGGGGAGGCAGGGGAACAGGAATATGTGTTTGCTTTGCGAATTTGAGCTCTATCTGCATTGGGCACTTTTCATGCTATCAGCAGTTTTTCCTAACAAATGCAAGATATAACATGGGCTATCTCCGGAAGGAGACATCAGATCTGCAAAACTCATGGTTTTTTGGTGTTCAGTCAGCCGGGGGAACATGAATACGTGTTTGTTTTTCGAATTTGAGCTCTTTCTGCTATGGGCACTTTTCATGCTCTAAGCAGTTTTTCCTAACAAATGCAAGATATAGCATGGGATATCTCCGCAAGGAAACTTCAGATCTGCAAAAGTCATGGTTTTTTGGTGTTCAGTCAGCCGGGGGAACATGAATACGTGTTTGTTTTTCGAATTTGAGCTCTTTCTGCAATGGGCACTTTTCATGCTCTAAGCAGTTTTTCCTAACAAATGCAAGATATAGCATGGGCTATCTCCGCAAGGAAACTTTAGATGTGCAAAAGTCATGGTTTTTTCATCTTCGGGGAGGCAGGGGAACAGGAATATGTGTTTGTTTTTCGAATTTGAGCTCTTTCTGCAATGGGCACTTTTCATACTATAAGCAGTTTTTCCTAACAAATGCAAGATATAGCATGGGCAATCTGCAAGGAAACATCAGATCTGCAAAAGTCATGGTTTTTTTGTCTTCGGGGAGGCAGGGGAACAGGAATATGTGTTTGTTTTGCGAATTTGAGCTCTATCTGCATTGGGCACTTTTCATGCTCTAAGCAGTTTTTCCTAACAAATGCAAGATATAACATGGGCTATCTCCGCAAGGAAACTTCACATCTGCAAAAGTCATGGTTTTTTGGTCTTTGGGGAGGCAGGGGAACAGGAATATGTGTTTGTTTTTCGAATTTGAGCTCTTTCTGCAATGGGCACTTTTCATACTATAAGCAGTTTTTCCTAACAAATGCAAGATATAGCATGGGCTATCTCTGCAAGGAAACTTCAGATCTGCAAAAGTCATGGTTTTTTTGTCTTCGGGGAGGCAGGGGAACAGGAATATGTGTTTGTTTTTCGAATTTGAGCTCTTTCTGCAATGGGCACTTTTCATGCTCTAAGCAGTTTTTCCTAACAAATGCAAGATATAACATGGTCTATCTCCGGAAGGAGACATCAGATCTGCAAAACTCATGGTTTTTTGGTGTTCAGTCAGCCGGGGGAACATGAATACGTGTTTGTTTTTCGAATTTGAGCTCTTTCTGCTATGGGCACTTTTCATGCTCTAAGCAGTTTTTCCTAACAAATGCAAGATATAGCATGGGCTATCTCCGCAAAGAAACTTCACATCTGCAAAAGTCATGGTTTTTTGGTCTTTGGGGAGGCAGGGGAACAGGAATATGTGTTTGTTTTTCGAATTTGAGCTCTTTCTGCAATGGGCACTTTTCATACTATAAGCAGTTTTTCCTAACAAATGCAAGATATAGCATGGGCAATCTCCGCAAGGAAACTTCAGATGTGCAAAAGTCATGGTTTTTTAGTCTTCGGGGAGGCAGGGGAATAGGAATATGTGTTTGTTTTTCGAATTTGAGCTCTTTCTGCAATGGGCACTTTTCATACTATAAGCAGTTTTTCCTAACAAATGCGGGATATAGCATGGGCTCTCTCCGCAAGGAAACATCAGATCTGCAAAACTCATGGTTTTTTGGTGTTCAGTGAGCCGGGGGAACATGAATACGTGTTTGTTTTTCGAATTTGAGCTCTTTCTGCAATGGGCACTTTTCATGCTCTAAGCAGTTTTTCCTAACAAATGCAAGATATAGCATGGGCTATCTCCGCAAGGAAACTTCAGATGTGCAAAAGTCATGGTTTTTTCATCTTCAGGGAGGCAGGGGAACAGGAATATGTGTTTGTTTTTCGAATTTGAGCTCTTTCTGCAATGGGCACTTTTCATGCTCTAAGCAGTTTTTCCTAACAAATGCAAGATATAACATGGTCTATCTCCGGAAGGAGACATCAGATCTGCAAAACTCATGGTTTTTTGGTGTTCAGTCAGCCGGGGGAACATGAATACGTGTTTGTTTTTCGAATTTGAGCTCTTTCTGCTATGGGCACTTTTCATGCTCTAAGCAGTTTTTCCTAACAAATGCAAGATATAGCATGGGCTATCTCCGCAAGGAAACTTCACATCTGCAAAAGTCATGGTTTTTTGGTCTTTGGGGAGGCAGGGGAACAGGAATATGTGTTTGTTTTTCGAATTTGAGCTCTTTCTGCAATGGGCACTTTTCATACTATAAGCAGTTTTTCCTAACAAATGCAAGATATAGCATGGGCAATCTCCGCAAGGAAACTTCAGATGTGCAAAAGTCATGGTTTTTTCATCTTCGGGGAGGCAGGGGAACAGGAATATGTGTTTGTTTTTCGAATTTGAGCTCTTTCTGCAATGGGCACTTTTCATACTATAAGCAGTTTTTCCTAACAAATGCAAGATATAGCATGGGCAATCTCCGCAAGGAAACTTCAGATGTGCAAAAGTCATGGTTTTTTAGTCTTCGGGGAGGCAGGGGAATAGGAATATGTGTTTGTTTTTCGAATTTGAGCTCTTTCTGCAATGGGCACTTTTCATACTATAAGCAGTTTTTCCTAACAAATGCGGGATATAGCATGGGCTCTCTCCGCAAGGAAACATCAGATCTGCAAAACTCATGGTTTTTTGGTGTTCAGTGAGCCGGGGGAACATGAATACGTGTTTGTTTTTCGAATTTGAGCTCTTTCTGCAATGGGCACTTTTCATGCTCTAAGCAGTTTTTCCTAACAAATGCAAGATATAGCATGGGCTATCTCCGCAAGGAAACTTCAGATGTGCAAAAGTCATGGTTTTTTCATCTTCGGGGAGGCAGGGGAACAGGAATATGTGTTTGTTTTGCGAATTTGAGCTCTATCTGCATTGGGCACTTTTCATGCTAAAAGCAGTTTTTCCTAACAAATGCAAGATATAACATGGGCTATCTCCGCAAGGAAACTTCATATCTGCAAAAGTCATGGTTTTTTGGTCTTTGGGGAGGCAGGGGAACAGGAATATGTGTTTGTTTTTCGAATTTGAGCTCTTTCTGCATTGGGCACTTTTCATACTATAAGCGGTTTTTCCTAACAAATGCGGGATATAGCATGGGCTCTCTCCGCAAGGAAACATCAGATCTGCAAAACTCATGGTTTTTTGGTGTTCAGTGAGCCGGGGGAACATGAATACGTGTTTGTTTTTCGAATTTGAGCTCTTTCTGCAATGGGCACTTTTCATGCTCTAAGCAGTTTTTCCTAACAAATGCAAGATATAACATGGTCTATCTCCGGAAGGAGACATCAGATCTGCAAAACTCATGGTTTTTTGGTGTTCAGTCAGCCGGGGGAACATGAATACGTGTTTGTTTTTCGAATTTGAGCTCTTTCTGCTATGGGCACTTTTCATGCTCTAAGCAGTTTTTCCTAACAAATGCAAGATATAGCATGGGATATCTCCGCAAGGAAACTTCAGATCTGCAAAAGTCATGGTTTTTTGGTGTTCAGTCAGCCGGGGGAACATGAATACGTGTTTGTTTTTCGAATTTGAGCTCTTTCTGCAATGGGCACTTTTCATGCTCTAAGCAGTTTTTCCTAACAAATGCAAGATATAGCATGGGCTATCTCCGCAAGGAAACTTCAGATGTGCAAAAGTCATGGTTTTTTCATCTTCGGGGAGGCAGGGGAACAGGAATATGTGTTTGTTTTTCGAATTTGAGCTCTTTCTGCAATGGGCACTTTTCATACTATAAGCAGTTTTTCCTAACAAATGCAAGATATAGCATGGGCAATCTGCAAGGAAACATCAGATCTGCAAAAGTCATGGTTTTTTTGTCTTCGGGGAGGCAGGGGAACAGGAATATGTGTTTGTTTTGCGAATTTGAGCTCTATCTGCAATGGGCACTTTTCATGCTCTAAGCAGTTTTTCCTAACAAATGCAAGATATAGCATGGGCTATCTCCGCAAGGAAACTTCAGATGTGCAAAAGTCATGGTTTTTTCATCTTCGGGGAGGCAGGGGAACAGAAATATGTGTTTGTTTTTCGAATTTGAGCTCTTTCTGCAATGGGCACTTTTCATACTATAAGCAGTTTTTCCTAACAAATGCAAGATATAGCATGGGCAATCTGCAAGGAAACATCAGATCTGCAAAAGTCATGGTTTTTTTGTCTTCGGGGAGGCAGGGGAACAGGAATATGTGTTTGTTTTGCGAATTTGAGCTCTATCTGCAATGGGCACTTTTCATGCTATAAGCAGTATTTCCTAACAAATGCGGGATATAGCATGGGCTATCTCCGCAAGGAAACTTCAAATCTGCAAAAGTCATGGTTTTTTGGTCTTTGGGGAGGCAGGGGAACAGGAATATGTGTTTGTTTTTCGAATTTGAGCTCTTTCTGCAATGGGCACTTTTCATACTATAAGCAGTTTTTCCTAACAAATGCAAGATATAGCATGGGCTATCTCTGCAAGGAAACTTCAGATCTGCAAAAGTCATGGTTTTTTTTGTCTTCGGGGAGGCAGGGGAACAGGAATATGTGTTTGTTTTTCGAATTTGAGCTCTTTCTGCAATGGGCACTTTTCATGCTCTAAGCAGTTTTTCCTAACAAATGCAAGATATAACATGGTCTATCTCCGGAAGGAGACATCAGATCTGCAAAACTCATGGTTTTTTGGTGTTCAGTCAGCCGGGGGAACATGAATACGTGTTTGTTTTTCGAATTTGAGCTCTTTCTGCTATGGGCACTTTTCATGCTCTGAGCAGTTTTTCCTAACAAATGCAAGATATAGCATGGGATATCTCCGCAAGGAAACTTCAGATCTGCAAAAGTCATGGTTTTTTGGTGTTCAGTCAGCCGGGGGAACATGAATACGTGTTTGTTTTTCGAATTTGAGCTCTTTCTGCAATGGGCACTTTTCATGCTCTAAGCAGTTTTTCCTAACAAATGCAAGATATAGCATGGGCTATCTCCGCAAGGAAACTTCAGATGTGCAAAAGTCATGGTTTTTTCATCTTCGGGGAGGCAGGGGAACAGGAATATGTGTTTGTTTTTCGAATTTGAGCTCTTTCTGCAATGGGCACTTTTCATACTATAAGCAGTTTTTCCTAACAAATGCAAGATATAGCATGGGCAATCTGCAAGGAAACATCAGATCTGCAAAAGTCATGGTTTTTTTGTCTTCGGGGAGGCAGGGGAACAGGAATATGTGTTTGTTTTGCGAATTTGAGCTCTATCTGCAATGGGCACTTTTCATGCTCTAAGCAGTTTTTCCTAACAAATGCGGGATATAGCATGGGCTATCTCCGCAAGGAAACTTCAAATCTGCAAAAGTCATGGTTTTTTCATCTTCGGGGAGGCAGGGGAACAGGAATATGTGTTTGTTTTTCGAATTTGAGCTCTTTCTGCAATGGGCACTTTTCATGCTCTAAGCAGTTTTTCCTAACAAATGCAAGATATAACATGGTCTATCTCCGGAAGGAGACATCAGATCTGCAAAACTCATGGTTTTTTGGTGTTCAGTCAGCCGGGGGAACATGAATACGTGTTTGTTTTTCGAATTTGAGCTCTTTCTGCAATGGGCACTTTTCATGCTCTAAGCAGTTTTTCCTAACAAATGCAAGATATAGCATGGGCTCTCTCCGCAAGGAAACATCATATCTGCAAAACTCATGGTTCTTTGGTGTTCAGTGAGCCGGGGGAACATGAATACGTGTTTGTTTTTCGAATTTGAGCTCTTTCTGCAATGGGCACTTTTCATACTATAAGCAGTTTTTCCTAACAAATGCAAGATATAGCATGGGCTATCTCTGCAAGGAAACTTCAGATCTGCAAAAGTCATGGTTTTTTTGTCTTCGGGGAGGCAGGGGAACAGGAATATGTGTTTGTTTTTCGAATTTGAGCTCTTTCTGCAATGGGCACTTTTCATGCTCTAAGCAGTTTTTCCTAACAAATGCAAGATATAACATGGGCTATCTCCGCAAGGAAACTTCAGATGTGCAAAAGTCATGGCTTTTTCATCTTCGGGGAGGCAGGGGAACAAGAATATGTGTTTGTTTTGCGAATTTGAGCTCTATCTGCATTGGGCACTTTTCATGCTCTAAGCAGTTTTTCCTAACAAATGCAAGATATAACATGGGCTATCTCCGCAAGGAAACTTGACATCTGCAAAAGTCATGGTTTTTTGGTCTTTGGGGAGGCAGGGGAACAGGAATATGTGTTTGTTTTTCGAATTTGAGCTCTTTCTGCAATGGGCACTTTTCATACTATAAGCAGTTTTTCCTAACAAATGCGGGATATAGCATGGGCTATCTCCGCAAGGAAACTTCAGATCTGCAAAAGTCATGGTTTTTTCATCTTCGGGGAGGCAGGGGAACAGGAATATGTGTTTGTTTTTCGAATTTGAGCTCTATCTGCATTGGGCACTTTTCATGCTATAAGCCGTTTTTCCTAACAAATGCAAGATATAACATGGGCTATCTCTGCAAGGAGACATCAGATCTGCAAAACTCATGGTTTTTTGGTGTTCAGTCAGCCGGGGGAACATGAATACGTGTTTGTTTTTCGAATTTGAGCTCTTTCTGCAATGGGCACTTTTCATGCTCTAAGCAGTTTTTCCTAACAAATGCAAGATATAGCATGGACTATCTCCGCAAGGAAACTTCAGATGTGCAAAAGTCATGGTTTTTTAGTCTTCGGGGAGGCAGGGGAATAGGAATATGTGTTTGTTTTTCGAATTTGAGCTCTTTCTGCAATGGGCACTTTTCATACTATAAGCAGTTTTTCCTAACAAATGCGGGATATAGCATGGGCTCTCTCCGCAAGGAAACATCAGATCTGCAAAACTCATGGTTTTTTGGTGTTCAGTGAGCCGGGGGAACATGAATACGTGTTTGTTTTTCGAATTTGAGCTCTTTCTGCAATGGGCACTTTTCATGCTCTAAGCAGTTTTTCCTAACAAATGCAAGATATAGCATGGGCTATCTCCGCAAGGAAACTTCAGATGTGCAAAAGTCATGGTTTTTTCATCTTCGGGGAGGCAGGGGAACAGGAATATGTGTTTGTTTTGCGAATTTGAGCTCTATCTGCATTGGGCACTTTTCATGCTAAAAGCAGTTTTTCCTAACAAATGCAAGATATAACATGGGCTATCTCCGCAAGGAAACTTCATATCTGCAAAAGTCATGGTTTTTTGGTCTTTGGGGAGGCAGGGGAACAGGAATATGTGTTTGTTTTTCGAATTTGAGCTCTTTCTGCATTGGGCACTTTTCATACTATAAGCGGTTTTTCCTAACAAATTCGGGATATAGCATGGGCTCTCTCCGCAAGGAAACATCAGATCTGCAAAAGTCATGGTTTTTTGGTGTTCAGTGAGCCGGGGGAACATGAATACGTGTTTGTTTTTCGAATTTGAGCTCTTTCTGCAATGGGCACTTTTCATGCTCTAAGCAGTTTTTCCTAACAAATGCAAGATATAACATGGTCTATCTCCGGAAGGAGACATCAGATCTGCAAAACTCATGGTTTTTTGGTGTTCAGTCAGCCGGGGGAACATGAATACGTGTTTGTTTTTCGAATTTGAGCTCTTTCTGCTATGGGCACTTTTCATGCTCTGAGCAGTTTTTCCTAACAAATGCAAGATATAGCATGGGATATCTCCGCAAGGAAACTTCAGATCTGCAAAAGTCATGGTTTTTTGGTGTTCAGTCAGCCGGGGGAACATGAATACGTGTTTGTTTTTCGAATTTGAGCTCTTTCTGCAATGGGCACTTTTCATGCTCTAAGCAGTTTTTCCTAACAAATGCAAGATATAGCATGGGCTATCTCCGCAAGGAAACTTCAGATGTGCAAAAGTCATGGTTTTTTCATCTTCGGGGAGGCAGGGGAACAGGAATATGTGTTTGTTTTTCGAATTTGAGCTCTTTCTGCAATGGGCACTTTTCATACTATAAGCAGTTTTTCCTAACAAATGCAAGATATAGCATGGGCAATCTGCAAGGAAACATCAGATCTGCAAAAGTCATGGTTTTTTGTCTTCGGGGAGGCAGGGGAACAGGAATATGTGTTTGTTTTGCGAATTTGAGCTCTATCTGCAATGGGCACTTTTCATGCTCTAAGCAGTTTTTCCTAACAAATGCGGGATATAGCATGGGCTATCTCCGCAAGGAAACTTCAAATCTGCAAAAGTCATGGTTTTTTCATCTTCGGGGAGGCAGGGGAACAGGAATATGTGTTTGTTTTTCGAATTTGAGCTCTTTCTGCAATGGGCACTTTTCATGCTCTAAGCAGTTTTTCCTAACAAATGCAAGATATAACATGGTCTATCTCCGGAAGGAGACATCAGATCTGCAAAACTCATGGTTTTTTGGTGTTCAGTCAGCCGGGGGAACATGAATACGTGTTTGTTTTTCGAATTTGAGCTCTTTCTGCAATGGGCACTTTTCATGCTCTAAGCAGTTTTTCCTAACAAATGCAAGATATAGCATGGGCTCTCTCCGCAAGGAAACATCATATCTGCAAAACTCATGGTTCTTTGGTGTTCAGTGAGCCGGGGGAACATGAATACGTGTTTGTTTTTCGAATTTGAGCTCTTTCTGCAATGGGCACTTTTCATACTATAAGCAGTTTTTCCTAACAAATGCAAGATATAGCATGGGCTATCTCTGCAAGGAAACTTCAGATCTGCAAAAGTCATGGTTTTTTTGTCTTCGGGGAGGCAGGGGAACAGGAATATGTGTTTGTTTTTCGAATTTGAGCTCTTTCTGCAATGGGCACTTTTCATGCTCTAAGCAGTTTTTCCTAACAAATGCAAGATATAACATGGGCTATCTCCGCAAGGAAACTTCAGATGTGCAAAAGTCATGGCTTTTTCATCTTCGGGGAGGCAGGGGAACAAGAATATGTGTTTGTTTTGCGAATTTGAGCTCTATCTGCATTGGGCACTTTTCATGCTCTAAGCAGTTTTTCCTAACAAATGCAAGATATAACATGGGCTATCTCCGCAAGGAAACTTGACATCTGCAAAAGTCATGGTTTTTTGGTCTTTGGGGAGGCAGGGGAACAGGAATATGTGTTTGTTTTTCGAATTTGAGCTCTTTCTGCAATGGGCACTTTTCATACTATAAGCAGTTTTTCCTAACAAATGCGGGATATAGCATGGGCTATCTCCGCAAGGAAACTTCAGATCTGCAAAAGTCATGGTTTTTTCATCTTCGGGGAGGCAGGGGAACAGGAATATGTGTTTGTTTTTCGAATTTGAGCTCTATCTGCATTGGGCACTTTTCATGCTATAAGCCGTTTTTCCTAACAAATGCAAGATATAACATGGGCTATCTCTGCAAGGAGACATCAGATCTGCAAAACTCATGGTTTTTTGGTGTTCAGTCAGCCGGGGGAACATGAATACGTGTTTGTTTTTCGAATTTGAGCTCTTTCTGCAATGGGCACTTTTCATGCTCTAAGCAGTTTTTCCTAACAAATGCAAGATATAGCATGGACTATCTCCGCAAGGAAACTTCAGATGTGCAAAAGTCATGGTTTTTTAGTCTTCGGGGAGGCAGGGGAATAGGAATATGTGTTTGTTTTTCGAATTTGAGCTCTTTCTGCAATGGGCACTTTTCATACTATAAGCAGTTTTTCCTAACAAATGCGGGATATAGCATGGGCTCTCTCCGCAAGGAAACATCAGATCTGCAAAACTCATGGTTTTTTGGTGTTCAGTGAGCCGGGGGAACATGAATACGTGTTTGTTTTTCGAATTTGAGCTCTTTCTGCAATGGGCACTTTTCATGCTCTAAGCAGTTTTTCCTAACAAATGCAAGATATAGCATGGGCTATCTCCGCAAGGAAACTTCAGATGTGCAAAAGTCATGGTTTTTTCATCTTCGGGGAGGCAGGGGAACAGGAATATGTGTTTGTTTTGCGAATTTGAGCTCTTTCTGCATTGGGCACTTTTCATACTATAAGCGGTTTTTCCTAACAAATTCGGGATATAGCATGGGCTCTCTCCGCAAGGAAACATCAGATCTGCAAAAGTCATGGTTTTTTGGTGTTCAGTGAGGCGGGGGAACATGAATACGTGTTTGTTTTTCGAATTTGAGCTCTTTCTGCAATGGGCACTTTTCATGCTCTAAGCAGTTTTTCCTAACAAATGCAAGATATAGCATGGGCTATCTTCGCATGGAAACTTCAGATGTGCAAAAGTCATGGTTTTTTAGTCTTCGGGGAGGCAGGGGAACAGGAATATGTGTTTGTTTTTCGAATTTGAGCTCTATCTGCAATGGGCACTTTTCATACTATAAGCAGTTTTTCCTAACAAATGCAAGATATAGCATGGGCAATCTCCGCAAGGAAACTTCAGATGTGCAAAAGTCATGGTTTTTTAGTCTTCGGGGAGGCAGGGGAATAGGAATATGTGTTTGTTTTTCGAATTTGAGCTCTTTCTGCAATGGGCACTTTTCATACTATAAGCAGTTTTTCCTAACAAATGCGGGATATAGCATGGGCTCTCTCCGCAAGGAAACATCAGATCTGCAAAACTCATGGTTTTTTGGTGTTCAGTGAGCCGGGGGAACATGAATACGTGTTTGTTTTTCGAATTTGAGCTCTTTCTGCAATGGGCACTTTTCATGCTCTAAGCAGTTTTTCCTAACAAATGCAAGATATAGCATGGGCTATCTCCGCAAGGAAACTTCAGATGTGCAAAAGTCATGGTTTTTTCATCTTCGGGGAGGCAGGGGAACAGGAATATGTGTTTGTTTTGCGAATTTGAGCTCTATCTGCATTGGGCACTTTTCATGCTAAAAGCAGTTTTTCCTAACAAATGCAAGATATAACATGGGCTATCTCCGCAAGGAAACTTCATATCTGCAAAAGTCATGGTTTTTTGGTCTTTGGGGAGGCAGGGGAACAGGAATATGTGTTTGTTTTTCGAATTTGAGCTCTTTCTGCATTGGGCACTTTTCATACTATAAGCGGTTTTTCCTAACAAATTCGGGATATAGCATGGGCTCTCTCCGCAAGGAAACATCAGATCTGCAAAAGTCATGGTTTTTTGGTGTTCAGTGAGCCGGGGGAACATGAATACGTGTTTGTTTTTCGAATTTGAGCTCTTTCTGCAATGGGCACTTTTCATGCTCTAAGCAGTTTTTCCTAACAAATGCAAGATATAGCATGGGCTATCTTCGCATGGAAACTTCAGATGTGCAAAAGTCATGGTTTTTTAGTCTTCGGGGAGGCAGGGGAACAGGAATATGTGTTTGTTTTTCGAATTTGAGCTCTATCTGCAATGGGCACTTTTCATACTATAAGCAGTTTTTCCTAACAAATGCAAGATATAGCATGGGCAATCTCCGCAAGGAAACTTCAGATGTGCAAAAGTCATGGTTTTTTAGTCTTCGGGGAGGCAGGGGAATAGGAATATGTGTTTGTTTTTCGAATTTGAGCTCTTTCTGCAATGGGCACTTTTCATACTATAAGCAGTTTTTCCTAACAAATGCGGGATATAGCATGGGCTCTCTCCGCAAGGAAACATCAGATCTGCAAAACTCATGGTTTTTTGGTGTTCAGTGAGCCGGGGGAACATGAATACGTGTTTGTTTTTCGAATTTGAGCTCTTTCTGCAATGGGCACTTTTCATGCTCTAAGCAGTTTTTCCTAACAAATGCAAGATATAGCATGGGCTATCTCCGCAAGGAAACTTCAGATGTGCAAAAGTCATGGTTTTTTCATCTTCGGGGAGGCAGGGGAACAGGAATATGTGTTTGTTTTGCGAATTTGAGCTCTATCTGCATTGGGCACTTTTCATGCTAAAAGCAGTTTTTCCTAACAAATGCAAGATATAACATGGGCTATCTCCGCAAGGAAACTTCATATCTGCAAAAGTCATGGTTTTTTGGTCTTTGGGGAGGCAGGGGAACAGGAATATGTGTTTGTTTTTCGAATTTGAGCTCTTTCTGCATTGGGCACTTTTCATACTATAAGCGGTTTTTCCTAACAAATGCGGGATATAGCATGGGCTCTCTCCGCAAGGAAACATCAGATCTGCAAAACTCATGGTTTTTTGGTGTTCAGTGAGCCGGGGGAACATGAATACGTGTTTGTTTTTCGAATTTGAGCTCTTTCTGCAATGGGCACTTTTCATGCTCTAAGCAGTTTTTCCTAACAAATGCAAGATATAGCATGGGCTATCTTCGCATGGAAACTTCAGATGTGCAAAAGTCATGGTTTTTTAGTCTTCGGGGAGGCAGGGGAACAGGAATATGTGTTTGTTTTTCGAATTTGAGCTCTATCTGCAATGGGCACTTTTCATGCTATAAGCAGTTTTTCCTAACAAATGCAAGATATAACATGGGCTCTCTCCGCAAGGAAACATCAGATCTGCAAAACTCATGGTTTTTTGGTGTTCAGTGAGCCGGGGGAACATGAATACGTGTTTGTTTTTCGAATTTGAGCTCTTTCTGCAATGGGCACTTTTCATGCTCTAAGCAGTTTTTCCTAACAAATGCAAGATATAGCATGGGCTATCTCCGCAAGGAAACTTCACATCTGCAAAAGTCATGGTTTTTTGGTCTTTGGGGAGGCAGGGGAACAGGAATATGTGTTTGTTTTTCGAATTTGAGCTCTTTCTGCAATGGGCACTTTTCATACTATAAGCAGTTTTTCCTAACAAATGCGGGATATAGCATGGGCTATCTCCGCAAGGAAACTTCAGATCTGCAAAAGTCATGGTTTTTTCATCTTCGGGGAGGAAGGGGAACAGGAATATGTGTTTGTTTTGCGAATTTGAGCTCTATCTGCATTGGGCACTTTTCATGCTATCAGCAGTTTTTCCTAACAAATGCAAGATATAACATGGGCTATCTCCGGAAGGAGACATCAGATCTGCAAAACTCATGGTTTTTTGGTGTTCAGTCAGCCGGGGGAACATGAATACGTGTTTGTTTTTCGAATTTGAGCTCTTTCTGCTATGGGCACTTTTCATGCTCTAAGCAGTTTTTCCTAACAAATGCAAGATATAGCATGGGATATCTCCGCAAGGAAACTTCAGATCTGCAAAAGTCATGGTTTTTTGGTGTTCAGTCAGCCGGGGGAACATGAATACGTGTTTGTTTTTCGAATTTGAGCTCTTTCTGCAATGGGCACTTTTCATGCTCTAAGCAGTTTTTCCTAACAAATGCAAGATATAGCATGGGCTATCTCCGCAAGGAAACTTCAGATGTGCAAAAGTCATGGTTTTTTCATCTTCGGGGAGGCAGGGGAACAGGAATATGTGTTTGTTTTTCGAATTTGAGCTCTTTCTGCAATGGGCACTTTTCATACTATAAGCAGTTTTTCCTAACAAATGCAAGATATAGCATGGGCAATCTCTGCAAGGAAACATCAGATCTGCAAAAGTCATGGGTTTTTTTGTCTTCGGGGAGGCAGGGGAACAGGAATATGTGTTTGTTTTGCGAATTTGAGCTCTTTCTGCAATGGGCACTTTTCATGCTCTAAGCAGTTTTTCCTAACAAATGCAAGATATAGCATGGGCAATCTCCGCAAGGAAACTTCAGATCTGCAAAAGTCATTTTTTTTTTGTGTTCGGGGAGGCAGGGGAACATGAATACGTGTTTGTTTTTCGAATTTGAGCTCTTTCTGCAATGGGCACTTTTCATGCTCTAAGCAGTTTTTCCTAACAAATGCAAGATATAGCATGGGCTCTCTCCGCAAGGAAACATCATATCTGCAAAACTCATGGTTCTTTGGTGTTCAGTGAGCCGGGGGAACAGGAATATGTGTTTGTTTTGCGAATTTGAGCTCTATCTGCAATGGGCACTTTTCATGCTCTAAGCAGTTTTTCCTAACAAATGCAAGATATAGCATGGGCTATCTCCGCAAGGAAACTTCAGATGTGCAAAAGTCATGGCTTTTTCATCTTCGGGGAGGCAGGGGAACAAGAATATGTGTTTGTTTTTCGAATTTGAGCTCTTTCTGCAATGGGCACTTTTCATACTATAAGCAGTTTTTCCTAACAAATGCAAGATATAGCATGGGCAATCTGCAAGGAAACATCAGATCTGCAAAAGTCATGGTTTTTTTGTCTTCGGGGAGGCAGGGGAACAGGAATATGTGTTTGTTTTGCGAATTTGAGCTCTATCTGCAATGGGCACTTTTCATGCTATAAGCAGTTTTTCCTAACAAATGCGGGATATAGCATGGGCTATCTCCGCAAGGAAACTTCAAATCTGCAAAAGTCATGGTTTTTTGGTCTTTGGGGAGGCAGGGGAACATGAATACGTGTTTGTTTTTCGAATTTGAGCTCTTTCTGCAATGGGCACTTTTCATACTATAAGCAGTTTTTCCTAACAAATGCGGGATATAGCATGGGCTCTCTCCGCAAGGAAACATCAGATCTGCAAAACTCATGGTTTTTTGGTGTTCAGTGAGCCGGGGGAACATGAATACGTGTTTGTTTTTCGAATTTGAGCTCTTTCTGCAATGGGCACTTTTCATGCTCTAAGCAGTTTTTCCTAACAAATGCAAGATATAGCATGGGCTATCTCCGCAAGGAAACTTCAGATGTGCAAAAGTCATGGTTTTTTCATCTTCGGGGAGGCAGGGGAACAGGAATATGTGTTTGTTTTTCGAATTTGAGCTCTTTCTGCAATGGGCACTTTTCATGCTCTAAGCAGTTTTTCCTAACAAATGCAAGATATAGCATGGGATATCTCCGCAAGGAAACTTCAGATCTGCAAAAGTCATGGTTTTTTGGTGTTCAGTCAGCCGGGGGAACATGAATACGTGTTTGTTTTTCGAATTTGAGCTCTTTCTGCAATGGGCACTTTTCATGCTCTAAGCAGTTTTTCCTAACAAATGCAAGATATAGCATGGGCTATCTCCGCAAGGAAACTTCAGATGTGCAAAAGTCATGGTTTTTTCATCTTCGGGGAGGCAGGGGAACAGGAATATGTGTTTGTTTTTCGAATTTGAGCTCTTTCTGCAATGGGCACTTTTCATACTATAAGCAGTTTTTCCTAACAAATGCAAGATATAGCATGGGCAATCTGCAAGGAAACATCAGATCTGCAAAAGTCATGGTTTTTTTGTCTTCGGGGAGGCAGGGGAACAGGAATATGTGTTTGTTTTGCGAATTTGAGCTCTATCTGCAATGGGCACTTTTCATGCTCTAAGCAGTTTTTCCTAACAAATGCGGGATATAGCATGGGCTATCTCCGCAAGGAAACTTCAAATCTGCAAAAGTCATGGTTTTTTCATCTTCGGGGAGGCAGGGGAACAGGAATATGTGTTTGTTTTGCGAATTTGAGCTCTATCTGCATTGGGCACTTTTCATGCTATAAGCAGTTTTTCCTAACAAATGCAAGATATAACATGGGCTATCTCTGCAAGGAGACATCAGATCTGCAAAACTCATGGTTTTTTGGTGTTCAGTCAGCCGGGGGAACATGAATACGTGTTTGTTTTTCGAATTTGAGCTCTTTCTGCAATGGGCACTTTTCATGCTCTAAGCAGTTTTTCCTAACAAATGCAAGATATAGCATGGGCTCTCTCCGCAAGGAAACATCATATCTGCAAAACTCATGGTTCTTTGGTGTTCAGTGAGCCGGGGGAACATGAATACGTGTTTGTTTTTCGAATTTGAGCTCTTTCTGCAATGGGCACTTTTCATACTATAAGCAGTTTTTCCTAACAAATGCGGGATATAGCATGGGCTCTCTCCGCAAGGAAACATCAGATCTGCAAAACTCATGGTTTTTTGGTGTTCAGTGAGCCGGGGGAACATGAATACGTGTTTGTTTTTCGAATTTGAGCTCTTTCTGCAATGGGCACTTTTCATGCTCTAAGCAGTTTTTCCTAACAAATGCAAGATATAGCATGGGCTATCTCCGCAAGGAAACTTCATATCTGCAAAAGTCATGGTTTTTTGGTCTTTGGGGAGGCAGGGGAACAGGAATATGTGTTTGTTTTTCGAATTTGAGCTCTTTCTGCATTGGGCACTTTTCATACTATAAGCGGTTTTTCCTAACAAATTCGGGATATAGCATGGGCTCTCTCCGCAAGGAAACATCAGATCTGCAAAAGTCATGGTTTTTTGGTGTTCAGTGAGCCGGGGGAACATGAATACGTGTTTGTTTTTCGAATTTGAGCTCTTTCTGCAATGGGCACTTTTCATGCTCTAAGCAGTTTTTCCTAACAAATGCAAGATATAGCATGGGCTATCTTCGCATGGAAACTTCAGATGTGCAAAAGTCATGGTTTTTTAGTCTTCGGGGAGGCAGGGGAACAGGAATATGTGTTTGTTTTTCGAATTTGAGCTCTATCTGCAACGGGCACTTTTCATGCTATAAGCAGTTTTTCCTAACAAATGCAAGATATAACATGGGCTCTCTCCGCAAGGAAACATCAGATCTGCAAAACTCATGGTTTTTTGGTGTTCAGTGAGCCGGGGGAACATGAATACGTGTTTGTTTTTCGAATTTGAGCTCTTTCTGCAATGGGCACTTTTCATGCTCTAAGCAGTTTTTCCTAACAAATGCAAGATATAGCATGGGCTATCTCCGCAAGGAAACTTCAGATGTGCAAAAGTCATGGTTTTTTCATCTTCGGGGAGGCAGGGGAACAGGAATATGTGTTTGTTTTTCGAATTTGAGCTCTTTCTGCAATGGGCACTTTTCATACTATAAGCAGTTTTTCCTAACAAATGCAAGATATAGCATGGGCAATCTCCGCAAGGAAACTTCAGATGTGCAAAAGTCATGGTTTTTTAGTCTTCGGGGAGGCAGGGGAATAGGAATATGTGTTTGTTTTTCGAATTTGAGCTCTTTCTGCAATGGGCACTTTTCATACTATAAGCAGTTTTTCCTAACAAATGCGGGATATAGCATGGGCTCTCTCCGCAAGGAAACATCAGATCTGCAAAACTCATGGTTTTTTGGTGTTCAGTGAGCCGGGGGAACATGAATACGTGTTTGTTTTTCGAATTTGAGCTCTTTCTGCAATGGGCACTTTTCATGCTCTAAGCAGTTTTTCCTAACAAATGCAAGATATAGCATGGGCTATCTCCGCAAGGAAACTTCAGATGTGCAAAAGTCATGGTTTTTTCATCTTCGGGGAGGCAGGGGAACAGGAATATGTGTTTGTTTTGCGAATTTGAGCTCTATCTGCATTGGGCACTTTTCATGCTAAAAGCAGTTTTTCCTAACAAATGCAAGATATAACATGGGCTATCTCCGCAAGGAAACTTCATATCTGCAAAAGTCATGGTTTTTTGGTCTTTGGGGAGGCAGGGGAACAGGAATATGTGTTTGTTTTTCGAATTTGAGCTCTTTCTGCATTGGGCACTTTTCATACTATAAGCGGTTTTTCCTAACAAATGCGGGATATAGCATGGGCTCTCTCCGCAAGGAAACATCAGATCTGCAAAACTCATGGTTTTTTGGTGTTCAGTGAGCCGGGGGAACATGAATACGTGTTTGTTTTTCGAATTTGAGCTCTTTCTGCAATGGGCACTTTTCATGCTCTAAGCAGTTTTTCCTAACAAATGCAAGATATAGCATGGGCTATCTTCGCATGGAAACTTCAGATGTGCAAAAGTCATGGTTTTTTAGTCTTCGGGGAGGCAGGGGAACAGGAATATGTGTTTGTTTTTCGAATTTGAGCTCTATCTGCAATGGGCACTTTTCATGCTCTAAGCAGTTTTTCCTAACAAATGCAAGATATAACATGGGCTCTCTCCGCAAGGAAACATCAGATCTGCAAAACTCATGGTTTTTTGGTGTTCAGTGAGCCGGGGGAACATGAATACGTGTTTGTTTTTCGAATTTGAGCTCTTTCTGCAATGGGCACTTTTCATGCTCTAAGCAGTTTTTCCTAACAAATGCAAGATATAGCATGGGCTATCTCCGCAAGGAAACTTCACATCTGCAAAAGTCATGGTTTTTTGGTCTTTGGGGAGGCAGGGGAACAGGAATATGTGTTTGTTTTTCGAATTTGAGCTCTTTCTGCAATGGGCACTTTTCATACTATAAGCAGTTTTTCCTAACAAATGCGGGATATAGCATGGGCTATCTCCGCAAGGAAACTTCAGATCTGCAAAAGTCATGGTTTTTTCATCTTCGGGGAGGAAGGGGAACAGGAATATGTGTTTGTTTTGCGAATTTGAGCTCTATCTGCATTGGGCACTTTTCATGCTATCAGCAGTTTTTCCTAACAAATGCAAGATATAACATGGGCTATCTCCGGAAGGAGACATCAGATCTGCAAAACTCATGGTTTTTTGGTGTTCAGTCAGCCGGGGGAACATGAATACGTGTTTGTTTTTCGAATTTGAGCTCTTTCTGCTATGGGCACTTTTCATGCTCTAAGCAGTTTTTCCTAACAAATGCAAGATATAGCATGGGATATCTCCGCAAGGAAACTTCAGATCTGCAAAAGTCATGGTTTTTTGGTGTTCAGTCAGCCGGGGGAACATGAATACGTGTTTGTTTTTCGAATTTGAGCTCTTTCTGCAATGGGCACTTTTCATGCTCTAAGCAGTTTTTCCTAACAAATGCAAGATATAGCATGGGCTATCTCCGCAAGGAAACTTCAGATGTGCAAAAGTCATGGTTTTTTCATCTTCGGGGAGGCAGGGGAACAGGAATATGTGTTTGTTTTGCGAATTTGAGCTCTATCTGCATTGGGCACTTTTCATGCTAAAAGCAGTTTTTCCTAACAAATGCAAGATATAACATGGGCTATCTCCGCAAGGAAACTTCATATCTGCAAAAGTCATGGTTTTTTGGTCTTTGGGGAGGCAGGGGAACAGGAATATGTGTTTGTTTTTCGAATTTGAGCTCTTTCTGCATTGGGCACTTTTCATACTATAAGCGGTTTTTCCTAACAAATGCGGGATATAGCATGGGCTCTCTCCGCAAGGAAACATCAGATCTGCAAAACTCATGGTTTTTTGGTGTTCAGTGAGCCGGGGGAACATGAATACGTGTTTGTTTTTCGAATTTGAGCTCTTTCTGCAATGGGCACTTTTCATGCTCTAAGCAGTTTTTCCTAACAAATGCAAGATATAGCATGGGCTATCTTCGCATGGAAACTTCAGATGTGCAAAAGTCATGGTTTTTTAGTCTTCGGGGAGGCAGGGGAACAGGAATATGTGTTTGTTTTTCGAATTTGAGCTCTATCTGCAATGGGCACTTTTCATGCTATAAGCAGTTTTTCCTAACAAATGCAAGATATAACATGGGCTCTCTCCGCAAGGAAACATCAGATCTGCAAAACTCATGGTTTTTTGGTGTTCAGTGAGCCGGGGGAACATGAATACGTGTTTGTTTTTCGAATTTGAGCTCTTTCTGCAATGGGCACTTTTCATGCTCTAAGCAGTTTTTCCTAACAAATGCAAGATATAGCATGGGCTATCTCCGCAAGGAAACTTCACATCTGCAAAAGTCATGGTTTTTTGGTCTTTGGGGAGGCAGGGGAACAGGAATATGTGTTTGTTTTTCGAATTTGAGCTCTTTCTGCAATGGGCACTTTTCATACTATAAGCAGTTTTTCCTAACAAATGCGGGATATAGCATGGGCTATCTCCGCAAGGAAACTTCAGATCTGCAAAAGTCATGGTTTTTTCATCTTCGGGGAGGAAGGGGAACAGGAATATGTGTTTGTTTTGCGAATTTGAGCTCTATCTGCATTGGGCACTTTTCATGCTATCAGCAGTTTTTCCTAACAAATGCAAGATATAACATGGGCTATCTCCGGAAGGAGACATCAGATCTGCAAAACTCATGGTTTTTTGGTGTTCAGTCAGCCGGGGGAACATGAATACGTGTTTGTTTTTCGAATTTGAGCTCTTTCTGCTATGGGCACTTTTCATGCTCTAAGCAGTTTTTCCTAACAAATGCAAGATATAGCATGGGATATCTCCGCAAGGAAACTTCAGATCTGCAAAAGTCATGGTTTTTTGGTGTTCAGTCAGCCGGGGGAACATGAATACGTGTTTGTTTTTCGAATTTGAGCTCTTTCTGCAATGGGCACTTTTCATGCTCTAAGCAGTTTTTCCTAACAAATGCAAGATATAGCATGGGCTATCTCCGCAAGGAAACTTCAGATGTGCAAAAGTCATGGTTTTTTCATCTTCGGGGAGGCAGGGGAACAGGAATATGTGTTTGTTTTTCGAATTTGAGCTCTTTCTGCAATGGGCACTTTTCATACTATAAGCAGTTTTTCCTAACAAATGCAAGATATAGCATGGGCAATCTCTGCAAGGAAACATCAGATCTGCAAAAGTCATGGTTTTTTTGTCTTCGGGGAGGCAGGGGAACAGGAATATGTGTTTGTTTTGCGAATTTGAGCTCTTTCTGCAATGGGCACTTTTCATGCTCTAAGCAGTTTTTCCTAACAAATGCAAGATATAGCATGGGCAATCTCCGCAAGGAAACTTCAGATCTGCAAAAGTCATTTTTTTTTTGTGTTCGGGGAGGCAGGGGAACATGAATACGTGTTTGTTTTTCGAATTTGAGCTCTTTCTGCAATGGGCACTTTTCATGCTCTAAGCAGTTTTTCCTAACAAATGCAAGATATAGCATGGGCTCTCTCCGCAAGGAAACATCATATCTGCAAAACTCATGGTTCTTTGGTGTTCAGTGAGCCGGGGGAACATGAATACGTGTTTGTTTTTCGAATTTGAGCTCTTTCTGCAATGGGCACTTTTCATACTATAAGCAGTTTTTCCTAACAAATGCAAGATATAGCATGGGCTATCTCTGCAAGGAAACTTCAGATCTGCAAAAGTCATGGTTTTTTTGTCTTCGGGGAGGCAGGGGAACAGGAATATGTGTTTGTTTTTCGAATTTGAGCTCTATCTGCAATGGGCACTTTTCATGCTATAAGCAGTTTTTCCTAACAAATGCAAGATATAACATGGGCTCTCTCCGCAAGGAAACATCAGATCTGCAAAACTCATGGTTTTTTGGTGTTCAGTGAGCCGGGGGAACATGAATACGTGTTTGTTTTTCGAATTTGAGCTCTTTCTGCAATGGGCACTTTTCATGCTCTAAGCAGTTTTTCCTAACAAATGCAAGATATAGCATGGGCTATCTCCGCAAGGAAACTTCACATCTGCAAAAGTCATGGTTTTTTGGTCTTTGGGGAGGCAGGGGAACAGGAATATCTGTTTGTTTTTCGAATTTGAGCTCTTTCTGCAATGGGCACTTTTCATACTATAAGCAGTTTTTCCTAACAAATGCGGGATATAGCATGGGCTATCTCCGCAAGGAAACTTCAGATCTGCAAAAGTCATGGTTTTTTCATCTTCGGGGAGGAAGGGGAACAGGAATATGTGTTTGTTTTGCGAATTTGAGCTCTATCTGCATTGGGCACTTTTCATGCTATCAGCAGTTTTTCCTAACAAATGCAAGATATAACATGGGCTATCTCCGGAAGGAGACATCAGATCTGCAAAACTCATGGTTTTTTTGTCTTCGGGGAGGCAGGGGAACAGGAATATGTGTTTGTTTTGCGAATTTGAGCTCTTTCTGCAATAGGCACTTTTCATGCTCTAAGCAGTTTTTCCTAACAAATGCAAGATATAGCATGGGCAATCTCCGCAAGGAAACTTCAGATCTGCAAAAGTCATTTTTTTTTGTGTTCGGGGAGGCAGGGGAACATGAATACGTGTTTGTTTTTCGAATTTGAGCTCTTTCTGCAATGGGCACTTTTCATGCTCTAAGCAGTTTTTCCTAACAAATGCAAGATATAGCATGGGCTCTCTCCGCAAGGAAACATCATATCTGCAAAACTCATGGTTCTTTGGTGTTCAGTGAGCCGGGGGAACATGAATACGTGTTTGTTTTTCGAATTTGAGCTCTTTCTGCAATGGGCACTTTTCATACTATAAGCAGTTTTTCCTAACAAATGCAAGATATAGCATGGGCTATCTCTGCAAGGAAACTTCAGATCTGCAAAAGTCATGGTTTTTTTGTCTTCGGGGAGGCAGGGGAACAGGAATATGTGTTTGTTTTTCGAATTTGAGCTCTTTCTGCAATGGGCACTTTTCATACTATAAGCAGTTTTTCCTAACAAATGCGGGATATAGCATGGGCTATCTCCGCAAGGAAACTTCAGATCTGCAAAAGTCATGGTTTTTTCATCTTCGGGGAGGAAGGGGAACAGGAATATGTGTTTGTTTTTCGAATTTGAGCTCTTTCTGCAATGGGCACTTTTCATGCTCTAAGCAGTTTTTCCTAACAAATGCAAGATATAGCATGGGCTCTCTCCGCAAGGAAACATCATATCTGCAAAACTCATGGTTCTTTGGTGTTCAGTGAGCCGGGGGAACATGAATACGTGTTTGTTTTTCGAATTTGAGCTCTTTCTGCAATGGGCACTTTTCATACTATAAGCAGTTTTTCCTAACAAATGCAAGATATAGCATGGGCAATCTCCGCAAGGAAACTTCAGATCTGCAAAAGTCATTTTTTTTTGTGTTCGGGGAGGCAGGGGAACATGAATACGTGTTTGTTTTTCGAATTTGAGCTCTTTCTGCAATGGGCACTTTTCATGCTCTAAGCAGTTTTTCCTAACAAATGCAAGATATAGCATGGGCTCTCTCCGCAAGGAAACATCATATCTGCAAAACTCATGGTTCTTTGGTGTTCAGTGAGCCGGGGGAACATGAATACGTGTTTGTTTTTCGAATTTGAGCTCTTTCTGCAATGGGCACTTTTCATACTATAAGCAGTTTTTCCTAACAAATGCAAGATATAGCATGGGCTATCTCTGCAAGGAAACTTCAGATCTGCAAAAGTCATGGTTTTTTTGTCTTCGGGGAGGCAGGGGAACAGGAATATGTGTTTGTTTTTCGAATTTGAGCTCTTTCTGCAATGGGCACTTTTCATGCTCTAAGCAGTTTTTCCTAACAAATGCAAGATATAGCATGGTCTATCTCCGCAAGGAAACTTCAGATGTGCAAAAGTCATGGCTTTTTCATCTTCGGGGAGGCAAGGGAACAAGAATATGTGTTTGTTTTGCGAATTTGAGCTCTATCTGCATTGGGCACTTTTCATGCTATCAGCAGTTTTTCCTAACAAATGCAAGATATAACATGGGCTATCTCCGGAAGGAGACATCAGATCTGCAAAACTCATGGTTTTTTGGTGTTCAGTCAGCCGGGGGAACATGAATACGTGTTTGTTTTTCGAATTTGAGCTCTTTCTGCTATGGGCACTTTTCATGCTCTAAGCAGTTTTTCCTAACAAATGCAAGATATAGCATGGGATATCTCCGCAAGGAAACTTCAGATCTGCAAAAGTCATGGTTTTTTGGTGTTCAGTCAGCCGGGGGAACATGAATACGTGTTTGTTTTTCGAATTTGAGCTCTTTCTGCAATGGGCACTTTTCATGCTCTAAGCAGTTTTTCCTAACAAATGCAAGATATAGCATGGGCTATCTCCGCAAGGAAACTTCAGATGTGCAAAAGTCATGGTTTTTTCATCTTCGGGGAGGCAGGGGAACAGGAATATGTGTTTGTTTTTCGAATTTGAGCTCTTTCTGCAATGGGCACTTTTCATACTATAAGCAGTTTTTCCTAACAAATGCAAGATATAGCATGGGCAATCTCTGCAAGGAAACATCAGATCTGCAAAAGTCATGGTTTTTTTTGTCTTCGGGGAGGCAGGGGAACAGGAATATGTGTTTGTTTTGCGAATTTGAGCTCTTTCTGCAATGGGCACTTTTCATGCTCTAAGCAGTTTTTCCTAACAAATGCAAGATATAGCATGGGCAATCTCCGCAAGGAAACTTCAGATCTGCAAAAGTCATTTTTTTTTGTGTTCGGGGAGGCAGGGGAACATGAATACGTGTTTGTTTTTCGAATTTGAGCTCTTTCTGCAATGGGCACTTTTCATGCTCTAAGCAGTTTTTCCTAACAAATGCAAGATATAGCATGGGCTCTCTCCGCAAGGAAACATCATATCTGCAAAACTCATGGTTCTTTGGTGTTCAGTGAGCCGGGGGAACATGAATACGTGTTTGTTTTTCGAATTTGAGCTCTTTCTGCAATGGGCACTTTTCATACTATAAGCAGTTTTTCCTAACAAATGCAAGATATAGCATGGGCTATCTCTGCAAGGAAACTTCAGATCTGCAAAAGTCATGGTTTTTTTGTCTTCGGGGAGGCAGGGGAACAGGAATATGTGTTTGTTTTTCGAATTTGAGCTCTATCTGCAATGGGCACTTTTCATGCTAAAAGCAGTTTTTCCTAACAAATGCAAGATATAACATGGGCTCTCTCCGCAAGGAAACATCAGATCTGCAAAACTCATGGTTTTTTGGTGTTCAGTGAGCCGGGGGAACATGAATACGTGTTTGTTTTTCGAATTTGAGCTCTTTCTGCAATGGGCACTTTTCATGCTCTAAGCAGTTTTTCCTAACAAATGCAAGATATAGCATGGGCTATCTCCGCAAGGAAACTTCACATCTGCAAAAGTCATGGTTTTTTGGTCTTTGGGGAGGCAGGGGAACAGGAATATGTGTTTGTTTTTCGAATTTGAGCTCTTTCTGCAATGGGCACTTTTCATACTATAAGCAGTTTTTCCTAACAAATGCGGGATATAGCATGGGCTATCTCCGCAAGGAAACTTCAGATCTGCAAAAGTCATGGTTTTTTCATCTTCGGGGAGGAAGGGGAACAGGAATATGTGTTTGTTTTGCGAATTTGAGCTCTATCTGCATTGGGCACTTTTCATGCTATCAGCAGTTTTTCCTAACAAATGCAAGATATAACATGGGCTATCTCCGGAAGGAGACATCAGATCTGCAAAACTCATGGTTTTTTGGTGTTCAGTCAGCCGGGGGAACATGAATACGTGTTTGTTTTTCGAATTTGAGCTCTTTCTGCTATGGGCACTTTTCATGCTCTAAGCAGTTTTTCCTAACAAATGCAAGATATAGCATGGGATATCTCCGCAAGGAAACTTCAGATCTGCAAAAGTCATGGTTTTTTGGTGTTCAGTCAGCCGGGGGAACATGAATACGTGTTTGTTTTTCGAATTTGAGCTCTTTCTGCAATGGGCACTTTTCATGCTCTAAGCAGTTTTTCCTAACAAATGCAAGATATAGCATGTTCTATCTCCGCAAGGAAACTTCAGATGTGCAAAAGTCATGGTTTTTTCATCTTCGGGGAGGCAGGGGAACAGGAATATGTGTTTGTTTTTCGAATTTGAGCTCTTTCTGCAATGGGCACTTTTCATACTATAAGCAGTTTTTCCTAACAAATGCAAGATATAGCATGGGCAATCTCTGCAAGGAAACATCAGATCTGCAAAAGTCATGGTTTTTTTGTCTTCGGGGAGGCAGGGGAACAGGAATATGTGTTTGTTTTGCGAATTTGAGCTCTTTCTGCAATAGGCACTTTTAATGCTCTAAGCAGTTTTTCCTAACAAATGCAAGATATAGCATGGGCAATCTCCGCAAGGAAACTTCAGATCTGCAAAAGTCATTTTTTTTTTGTGTTCGGGGAGGCAGGGGAACATGAATACGTGTTTGTTTTTCGAATTTGAGCTCTTTCTGCAATGGGCACTTTTCATGCTCTAAGCAGTTTTTCCTAACAAATGCAAGATATAGCATGGGCTCTCTCCGCAAGGAAACATCATATCTGCAAAACTCATGGTTCTTTGGTGTTCAGTGAGCCGGGGGAACATGAATACGTGTTTGTTTTTCGAATTTGAGCTCTTTCTGCAATGGGCACTTTTCATACTATAAGCAGTTTTTCCTAACAAATGCAAGATATAGCATGGGCTATCTCTGCAAGGAAACTTCAGATCTGCAAAAGTCATGGTTTTTTTGTCTTCGGGGAGGCAGGGGAACAGGAATATGTGTTTGTTTTTCGAATTTGAGCTCTTTCTGCAATGGGCACTTTTCATGCTCTAAGCAGTTTTTCCTAACAAATGCAAGATATAGCATGGGCTATCTCCGCAAGGAAACTTCAGATGTGCAAAAGTCATGGCTTTTTCATCTTCGGGGAGGCAGGGGAACAAGAATATGTGTTTGTTTTGCGAATTTGAGCTCTATCTGCATTGGGCACTTTTCATGCTCTAAGCAGTTTTTCCTAACAAATGCAAGATATAACATGGGCTATCTCCGCAAGGAAACCTCAGATGTGCAAAAGTTATGGTTTTTTCATCTTCGGGGAGGCAGGGGAACAGGAATATGTGTTTGTTTTTCGAATTTGAGCTCTTTCTGCAATGGGCACTTTTCATACTATAAGCAGTTTTTCCTAACAAATGCAAGATATAGCATGGGCAATCTGCAAGGAAACATCAGATCTGCAAAAGTCATGGTTTTTTTGTCTTCAGGGAGGCAGGGGAACAGGAATATGTGTTTGTTTTGCGAATTTGAGCTCTATCTGCAATGGGCACTTTTCATGCTATAAGCAGTTTTTCCTAACAAATGCGGGATATAGCATGGGCTATCTCCGCAAGGAAACTTCAAATCTGCAAAAGTCATGGTTTTTTCATCTTCGGGGAGGCAGGGGAACAGGAATATGTGTTTGTTTTGCGAATTTGAGCTCTATCTGCATTGGGCACTTTTCATGCTATAAGCAGTTTTTCCTAACAAATGCAAGATATAACATGGGCTATCTCTGCAAGGAAACTTCAGATCTGCAAAAGTCATGGTTTTTTTGTCTTCGGGGAGGCAGGGGAACAGGAATATGTGTTTGTTTTTCGAATTTGAGCTCTTTCTGCAATGGGCACTTTTCATGCTCTAAGCAGTTTTTCCTAACAAATGCAAGATATAGCATGGGCAATCTGCAAGGAAACATCAGATCTGCAAAAGTCATGGTTTTTTTGTCTTCGGGGAGGCAGGGGAACAGGAATATGTGTTTGTTTTGCGAATTTGAGCTCTATCTGCAATGGGCACTTTTCATGCTATAAGCAGTTTTTCCTAACAAATGCGGGATATAGCATGGGCTATCTCTGCAAGGAAACTTCAAATCTGCAAAAGTCATGGTTTTTTCATCTTCGGGGAGGCAGGGGAACAGGAATATGTGTTTGTTTTGCGAATTTGAGCTCTATCTGCATTGGGCACTTTTCATGCTATAAGCAGTTTTTCCTAACAAATGCAAGATATAACATGGGCTATCTCTGCAAGGAAACTTCAGATCTGCAAAAGTCATGGTTTTTTTGTCTTCGGGGAGGCAGGGGAACAGGAATATGTGTTTGTTTTTCGAATTTGAGCTCTTTCTGCAATGGGCACTTTTCATGCTCTAAGCAGTTTTTCCTAACAAATGCAAGATATAGCATGGGCTATCTCCGCAAGGAAACTTCAGATGTGCAAAAGTCATGGCTTTTTCATCTTCGGGGAGGCAGGGGAACAAGAATATGTGTTTGTTTTGCGAATTTGAGCTCTATCTGCATTGGGCACTTTTCATGCTCTAAGCAGTTTTTCCTAACAAATGCAAGATATAACATGGGCTATCTCCGCAAGGAGACATCAGATCTGCAAAACTCATGGTTTTTTGGTGTTCAGTCAGCCGGGGGAACATGAATACGTGTTTGTTTTTCGAATTTGAGCTCTTTCTGCAATGGGCACTTTTCATGCTCTAAGCAGTTTTTCCTAACAAATGCAAGATATAGCATGGGCTATCTCCGCAAGGAAACTTCAGATGTGCAAAAGTCATGGCTTTTTCATCTTCGGGGAGGCAGGGGAACAAGAATATGTGTTTGTTTTGCGAATTTGAGCTCTATCTGCATTGGGCACTTTTCATGCTCTAAGCAGTTTTTCCTAACAAATGCAAGATATAACATGGGCTATCTCCGCAAGGAAACTTCACATCTGCAAAAGTCATGGTTTTTTGGTCTTTGGGGAGGCAGGGGAACAGGAATATGTGTTTGTTTTTCGAATTTGAGCTCTTTCTGCAATGGGCACTTTTCATACTATAAGCAGTTTTTCCTAACAAATGCGGGATATAGCATGGGCTATCTCCGCAAGGAAACTTCAGATCTGCAAAAGTCATGGTTTTTTCATCTTCGGGGTTGCAAGGGAACAGGAATATGTGTCTGTTTTTCGAATTTGAGCTCTATCTGCATTGGGCACTTTTCATGCTATAAGCCGTTTTTCCTAACAAATGCAAGATATAACATGGGCTATCTCCGCAAGGAGACATCAGATCTGCAAAACCCATGGTTTTTTGGTGTTCAGTCAGCCGGGGGAACATGAATACGTGTTTGTTTTTCGAATTTGAGCTCTTTCTGCAATGGGCACTTTTCATGCTCTAAGCAGTTTTTCCTAACAAATGCAAGATATAGCATGGACTATCTCCGCAAGGAAACTTCAGATGTGCAAAAGTCATGGTTTTTTAGTCTTCGGGGAGGCAGGGGAATAGGAATATGTGTTTGTTTTTCGAATTTGAGCTCTTTCTGCAATGGGCACTTTTCATACTATAAGCAGTTTTTCCTAACAAATGCGGGATATAGCATGGGCTCTCTCCGCAAGGAAACATCAGATCTGCAAAACTCATGGTTTTTTGGTGTTCAGTGAGCCGGGGGAACATGAATACGTGTTTGTTTTTCGAATTTGAGCTCTTTCTGCAATGGGCACTTTTCATGCTCTAAGCAGTTTTTCCTAACAAATGCAAGATATAGCATGGGCTATCTCCGCAAGGAAACATCAGATCTGCAAAACTCATGGTTTTTTGGTGTTCAGTGAGCCGGGGGAACATGAATACGTGTTTGTTTTTCGAATTTGAGCTCTTTCTGCAATGGGCACTTTTCATGCTCTAAGCAGTTTTTCCTAACAAATGCAAGATATAGCATGGGCTATCTCCGCAAGGAAACTTCAGATCTGCAAAAGTCATGGTTTTTTTGTCTTCGGGGAGGCAGGGGAACAGGAATATGTGTTTGTTTTTCGAATTTGAGCTCTTTCTGCAATGGGCACTTTTCATGCTCTAAGCAGTTTTTCCTAACAAATGCAAGATATAGCATGGGCTATCTCCGCAAGGAAACTTCAGATGTGCAAAAGTCATGGCTTTTTCATCTTCGGGGAGGCAGGGGAACAAGAATATGTGTTTGTTTTGCGAATTTGAGCTCTATCTGCATTGGGCACTTTTCATGCTCTAAGCAGTTTTTCCTAACAAATGCAAGATATAACATGGGCTATCTCCGCAAGGAGACATCAGATCTGCAAAACTCATGGTTTTTTGGTGTTCAGTCAGCCGGGGGAACATGAATACGTGTTTGTTTTTCGAATTTGAGCTCTTTCTGCAATGGGCACTTTTCATGCTCTAAGCAGTTTTTCCTAACAAATGCAAGATATAGCATGGGCTATCTCCGCAAGGAAACTTCAGATGTGCAAAAGTCATGGCTTTTTCATCTTCGGGGAGGCAGGGGAACAAGAATATGTGTTTGTTTTGCGAATTTGAGCTCTATCTGCATTGGGCACTTTTCATGCTCTAAGCAGTTTTTCCTAACAAATGCAAGATATAACATGGGCTATCTCCGCAAGGAAACTTCACATCTGCAAAAGTCATGGTTTTTTGGTCTTTGGGGAGGCAGGGGAACAGGAATATGTGTTTGTTTTTCGAATTTGAGCTCTTTCTGCAATGGGCACTTTTCATACTATAAGCAGTTTTTCCTAACAAATGCGGGATATAGCATGGGCTATCTCCGCAAGGAAACTTCAGATCTGCAAAAGTCATGGTTTTTTCATCTTCGGGGTTGCAAGGGAACAGGAATATGTGTCTGTTTTTCGAATTTGAGCTCTATCTGCATTGGGCACTTTTCATGCTATAAGCCGTTTTTCCTAACAAATGCAAGATATAACATGGGCTATCTCCGCAAGGAGACATCAGATCTGCAAAACCCATGGTTTTTTGGTGTTCAGTCAGCCGGGGGAACATGAATACGTGTTTGTTTTTCGAATTTGAGCTCTTTCTGCAATGGGCACTTTTCATGCTCTAAGCAGTTTTTCCTAACAAATGCAAGATATAGCATGGACTATCTCCGCAAGGAAACTTCAGATGTGCAAAAGTCATGGTTTTTTAGTCTTCGGGGAGGCAGGGGAATAGGAATATGTGTTTGTTTTTCGAATTTGAGCTCTTTCTGCAATGGGCACTTTTCATACTATAAGCAGTTTTTCCTAACAAATGCGGGATATAGCATGGGCTCTCTCCGCAAGGAAACATCAGATCTGCAAAACTCATGGTTTTTTGGTGTTCAGTGAGCCGGGGGAACATGAATACGTGTTTGTTTTTCGAATTTGAGCTCTTTCTGCAATGGGCACTTTTCATGCTCTAAGCAGTTTTTCCTAACAAATGCAAGATATAGCATGGGCTATCTCCGCAAGGAAACTTCAGATGTGCAAAGGTCATGGTTTTTTCATCTTCGGGGAGGCAGGGGAACAGGAATATGTGTTTGTTTTGCGAATTTGAGCTCTATCTGCATTGGGCACTTTTCATGCTAAAAGCAGTTTTTCCTAACAAATGCAAGATATAACATGGGCTATCTCCGCAAGGAAACTTCATATCTGCAAAAGTCATGGTTTTTTGGTCTTTGGGGAGGCAGGGGAACAGGAATATGTGTTTGTTTTTCGAATTTGAGCTCTTTCTGCATTGGGCACTTTTCATACTATAAGCGGTTTTTCCTAACAAATGCGGGATATAGCATGGGCTATCTCCGCAAGGAAACTTCAGATCTGCAAAAGTCATGGTTTTTTCATCTTCGGGGAGGAAGGGGAACAGGAATATGTGTTTGTTTTGCGAATTTGAGCTCTATCTGCATTGGGCACTTTTCATGCTATCAGCAGTTTTTCCTAACAAATGCAAGATATAACATGGGCTATCTCCGGAAGGAGACATCAGATCTGCAAAACTCATGGTTTTTTGGTGTTCAGTCAGCCGGGGGAACATGAATATGTGTTTGTTTTTCGAATTTGAGCTCTTTCTGCTATGGGCACTTTTCATGCTCTAAGCAGTTTTTCCTAACAAATGCAAGATATAGCATGGGATATCTCCGCAAGGAAACTTCAGATCTGCAAAAGTCATGGTTTTTTGGTGTTCAGTCAGCCGGGGGAACATGAATACGTGTTTGTTTTTCGAATTTGAGCTCTTTCTGCAATGGGCACTTTTCATGCTCTAAGCAGTTTTTCCTAACAAATGCAAGATATAGCATGGGCTATCTCCGCAAGGAAACTTCAGATGTGCAAAAGTCATGGTTTTTTCATCTTCGGGGAGGCAGGGGAACAGGAATATGTGTTTGTTTTTCGAATTTGAGCTCTTTCTGCAATGGGCACTTTTCATACTATAAGCAGTTTTTCCTAACAAATGCAAGATATAGCATGGGCAATCTCTGCAAGGAAACATCAGATCTGCAAAAGTCATGGTTTTTTTGTCTTCGGGGAGGCAGGGGAACAGGAATATGTGTTTGTTTTGCGAATTTGAGCTCTTTCTGCAATGGGCACATTTCATGCTAAAACCAGTTTTTCCTAACAAATGCAAGATATAACATGGGCTCTCTCCGCAAGGAAACATCAGATCTGCAAAACTCATGGTTTTTTGGTGTTCAGTGAGCCGGGGGAACATGAATACGTGTTTGTTTTTCGAATTTGAGCTCTTTCTGCAATGGGCACTTTTCATGCTCTAAGCAGTTTTTCCTAACAAATGCAAGATATAGCATGGGCTATCTCCGCAAGGAAACTTCACATCTGCAAAAGTCATGGTTTTTTGGTCTTTGGGGAGGCAGGGGAACAGGAATATGTGTTTGTTTTTCGAATTTGAGCTCTTTCTGCAATGGGCACTTTTCATACTATAAGCAGTTTTTCCTAACAAATGCGGGATATAGCATGGGCTATCTCCGCAAGGAAACTTCAGATCTGCAAAAGTCATGGTTTTTTCATCTTCGGGGAGGAAGGGGAACAGGAATATGTGTTTGTTTTGCGAATTTGAGCTCTATCTGCATTGGGCACTTTTCATGCTATCAGCAGTTTTTCCTAACAAATGCAAGATATAACATGGGCTATCTCCGGAAGGAGACATCAGATCTGCAAAACTCATGGTTTTTTGGTGTTCAGTCAGCCGGGGGAACATGAATACGTGTTTGTTTTTCGAATTTGAGCTCTTTCTGCTATGGGCACTTTTCATGCTCTAAGCAGTTTTTCCTAACAAATGCAAGATATAGCATGGGATATCTCCGCAAGGAAACTTCAGATCTGCAAAAGTCATGGTTTTTTGGTGTTCAGTCAGCCGGGGGAACATGAATACGTGTTTGTTTTTCGAATTTGAGCTCTTTCTGCAATGGGCACTTTTCATGCTCTAAGCAGTTTTTCCTAACAAATGCAAGATATAGCATGTTCTATCTCCGCAAGGAAACTTCAGATGTGCAAAAGTCATGGTTTTTTCATCTTCGGGGAGGCAGGGGAACAGGAATATGTGTTTGTTTTGCGAATTTGAGCTCTTTCTGCAATGGGCACTTTTCATACTATAAGCAGTTTTTCCTAACAAATGCAAGATATAGCATGGGCAATCTCTGCAAGGAAACATCAGATCTGCAAAAGTCATGGTTTTTTTGTCTTCGGGGAGGCAGGGGAACAGGAATATGTGTTTGTTTTGCGAATTTGAGCTCTTTCTGCAATGGGCACTTTTCATGCTCTAAGCAGTTTTTCCTAACAAATGCAAGATATAGCATGGGCTATCTCCGCAAGGAAACTTCAGATGTGCAAAAGTCATGGCTTTTTCATCTTCGGGGAGGCAGGGGAACAAGAATATGTGTTTGTTTTGCGAATTTGAGCTCTATCTGCATTGGGCACTTTTCATGCTATAAGCAGTTTTTCCTAACAAATGCAAGATATAACATGGGCTATCTCCGCAAGGAAACCTCAGATGTGCAAAAGTTATGGTTTTTTCATCTTCGGGGAGGCAGGGGAACAGGAATATGTGTTTGTTTTTCGAATTTGAGCTCTTTCTGCAATGGGCACTTTTCATACTATAAGCAGTTTTTCCTAACAAATGCAAGATATAGCATGGGCAATCTGCAAGGAAACATCAGATCTGCAAAAGTCATGGTTTTTTTGTCTTCGGGGAGGCAGGGGAACAGGAATATGTGTTTGTTTTGCGAATTTGAGCTCTATCTGCAATGGGCACTTTTCATGCTATAAGCAGTTTTTCCTAACAAATGCGGGATATAGCATGGGCTATCTCCGCAAGGAAACTTCAAATCTGCAAAAGTCATGGTTTTTTCATCTTCGGGGAGGCAGGGGAACAGGAATATGTGTTTGTTTTGCGAATTTGAGCTCTATCTGCATTGGGCACTTTTCATGCTATAAGCAGTTTTTCCTAACAAATGCAAGATATAACATGGGCTATCTCTGCAAGGAAACTTCAGATCTGCAAAAGTCATGGTTTTTTTGTCTTCGGGGAGGCAGGGGAACAGGAATATGTGTTTGTTTTTCGAATTTGAGCTCTTTCTGCAATGGGCACTTTTCATGCTCTAAGCAGTTTTTCCTAACAAATGCAAGATATAGCATGGGCAATCTGCAAGGAAACATCAGATCTGCAAAAGTCATGGTTTTTTTGTCTTCGGGGAGGCAGGGGAACAGGAATATGTGTTTGTTTTGCGAATTTGAGCTCTATCTGCAATGGGCACTTTTCATGCTATAAGCAGTTTTTCCTAACAAATGCGGGATATAGCATGGGCTATCTCTGCAAGGAAACTTCAAATCTGCAAAAGTCATGGTTTTTTCATCTTCGGGGAGGCAGGGGAACAGGAATATGTGTTTGTTTTGCGAATTTGAGCTCTATCTGCATTGGGCACTTTTCATGCTATAAGCAGTTTTTCCTAACAAATGCAAGATATAACATGGGCTATCTCTGCAAGGAAACTTCAGATCTGCAAAAGTCATGGTTCTTTTGTCTTCGGGGAGGCAGGGGAACAGGAATATGTGTTTGTTTTTCGAATTTGAGCTCTTTCTGCAATGGGCACTTTTCATGCTCTAAGCAGTTTTTCCTAACAAATGCAAGATATAGCATGGGCTATCTCCGCAAGGAAACTTCAGATGTGCAAAAGTCATGGCTTTTTCATCTTCGGGGAGGCAGGGGAACAAGAATATGTGTTTGTTTTGCGAATTTGAGCTCTATCTGCATTGGGCACTTTTCATGCTCTAAGCAGTTTTTCCTAACAAATGCAAGATATAACATGGGCTATCTCCGCAAGGAAACTTCACATCTGCAAAAGTCATGGTTTTTTGGTCTTTGGGGAGGCAGGGGAACAGGAATATGTGTTTGTTTTTCGAATTTGAGCTCTTTCTGCAATGGGCACTTTTCATACTATAAGCAGTTTTTCCTAACAAATGCGGGATATAGCATGGGCTATCTCCGCAAGGAAACTTCAGATCTGCAAAAGTCATGGTTTTTTCATCTTCGGGGTTGCAAGGGAACAGGAATATGTGTCTGTTTTTCGAATTTGAGCTCTATCTGCATTGGGCACTTTTCATGCTATAAGCCGTTTTTCCTAACAAATGCAAGATATAACATGGGCTATCTCCGCAAGGAGACATCAGATCTGCAAAACCCATGGTTTTTTGGTGTTCAGTCAGCCGGGGGAACATGAATACGTGTTTGTTTTTCGAATTTGAGCTCTTTCTGCAATGGGCACTTTTCATGCTCTAAGCAGTTTTTCCTAACAAATGCAAGATATAGCATGGACTATCTCCGCAAGGAAACTTCAGATGTGCAAAAGTCATGGTTTTTTAGTCTTCGGGGAGGCAGGGGAATAGGAATATGTGTTTGTTTTTCGAATTTGAGCTCTTTCTGCAATGGGCACTTTTCATACTATAAGCAGTTTTTCCTAACAAATGCGGGATATAGCATGGGCTCTCTCCGCAAGGAAACATCAGATCTGCAAAACTCATGGTTTTTTGGTGTTCAGTGAGCCGGGGGAACATGAATACGTGTTTGTTTTTCGAATTTGAGCTCTTTCTGCAATGGGCACTTTTCATGCTCTAAGCAGTTTTTCCTAACAAATGCAAGATATAGCATGGGCTATCTCCGCAAGGAAACTTCAGATGTGCAAAGGTCATGGTTTTTTCATCTTCGGGGAGGCAGGGGAACAGGAATATGTGTTTGTTTTGCGAATTTGAGCTCTATCTGCATTGGGCACTTTTCATGCTAAAAGCAGTTTTTCCTAACAAATGCAAGATATAACATGGGCTATCTCCGCAAGGAAACTTCATATCTGCAAAAGTCATGGTTTTTTGGTCTTTGGGGAGGCAGGGGAACAGGAATATGTGTTTGTTTTTCGAATTTGAGCTCTTTCTGCATTGGGCACTTTTCATACTATAAGCGGTTTTTCCTAACAAATGCGGGATATAGCATGGGCTATCTCCGCAAGGAAACTTCAGATGTGCAAAAGTCATGGCTTTTTCATCTTCGGGGAGGAAGGGGAACAAGAATATGTGTTTGTTTTGCGAATTTGAGCTCTATCTGCATTGGGCACTTTTCATGCTCTAAGCAGTTTTTCCTAACAAATGCAAGATATAACATGGGCTATCTCCGCAAGGAGACATCAGATCTGCAAAACTCATGGTTTTTTGGTGTTCAGTCAGCCGGGGGAACATGAATACGTGTTTGTTTTTCGAATTTGAGCTCTTTCTGCAATGGGCACTTTTCATGCTCTAAGCAGTTTTTCCTAACAAATGCAAGATATAGCATGGGCTATCTCCGCAAGGAAACTTCAGATGTGCAAAAGTCATGGCTTTTTCATCTTCGGGGAGGCAGGGGAACAAGAATATGTGTTTGTTTTGCGAATTTGAGCTCTATCTGCATTGGGCACTTTTCATGCTCTAAGCAGTTTTTCCTAACAAATGCAAGATATAACATGGGCTATCTCCGCAAGGAAACTTCACATCTGCAAAAGTCATGGTTTTTTGGTCTTTGGGGAGGCAGGGGAACAGGAATATGTGTTTGTTTTTCGAATTTGAGCTCTTTCTGCAATGGGCACTTTTCATACTATAAGCAGTTTTTCCTAACAAATGCGGGATATAGCATGGGCTATCTCCGCAAGGAAACTTCAGATCTGCAAAAGTCATGGTTTTTTCATCTTCGGGGTTGCAAGGGAACAGGAATATGTGTTTGTTTTTCGAATTTGAGCTCTTTCTGCAATGGGCACTTTTCATACTATAAGCAGTTTTTCCTAACAAATGCAAGATATAGCATGGGCAATCTCTGCAAGGAAACATCAGATCTGCAAAAGTCATGGTTTTTTTGTCTTCGGGGAGGCAGGGGAACAGGAATATGTGTTTGTTTTGCGAATTTGAGCTCTTTCTGCAATGGGCACTTTTCATGCTCTAAGCAGTTTTTCCTAACAAATGCAAGATATAGCATGGGCTATCTCCGCAAGGAAACTTCAGATGTGCAAAAGTCATGGCTTTTTCATCTTCGGGGAGGCAGGGGAACAAGAATATGTGTTTGTTTTGCGAATTTGAGCTCTATCTGCATTGGGCACTTTTCATGCTATAAGCAGTTTTTCCTAACAAATGCAAGATATAACATGGGCTATCTCCGCAAGGAAACCTCAGATGTGCAAAAGTTATGGTTTTTTCATCTTCGGGGAGGCAGGGGAACAGGAATATGTGTTTGTTTTTCGAATTTGAGCTCTTTCTGCAATGGGCACTTTTCATACTATAAGCAGTTTTTCCTAACAAATGCAAGATATAGCATGGGCAATCTGCAAGGAAACATCAGATCTGCAAAAGTCATGGTTTTTTTGTCTTCGGGGAGGCAGGGGAACAGGAATATGTGTTTGTTTTGCGAATTTGAGCTCTATCTGCAATGGGCACTTTTCATGCTATAAGCAGTTTTTCCTAACAAATGCGGGATATAGCATGGGCTATCTCCGCAAGGAAACTTCAAATCTGCAAAAGTCATGGTTTTTTCATCTTCGGGGAGGCAGGGGAACAGGAATATGTGTTTGTTTTGCGAATTTGAGCTCTATCTGCATTGGGCACTTTTCATGCTATAAGCAGTTTTTCCTAACAAATGCAAGATATAACATGGGCTATCTCTGCAAGGAAACTTCAGATCTGCAAAAGTCATGGTTTTTTGTCTTCGGGGAGGCAGGGGAACAGGAATATGTGTTTGTTTTTCGAATTTGAGCTCTTTCTGCAATGGGCACTTTTCATGCTCTAAGCAGTTTTTCCTAACAAATGCAAGATATAGCATGGGCAATCTGCAAGGAAACATCAGATCTGCAAAAGTCATGGTTTTTTTGTCTTCGGGGAGGCAGGGGAACAGGAATATGTGTTTGTTTTGCGAATTTGAGCTCTATCTGCAATGGGCACTTTTCATGCTATAAGCAGTTTTTCCTAACAAATGCGGGATATAGCATGGGCTATCTCTGCAAGGAAACTTCAAATCTGCAAAAGTCATGGTTTTTTCATCTTCGGGGAGGCAGGGGAACAGGAATATGTGTTTGTTTTGCGAATTTGAGCTCTATCTGCATTGGGCACTTTTCATGCTATAAGCAGTTTTTCCTAACAAATGCAAGATATAACATGGGCTATCTCTGCAAGGAAACTTCAGATCTGCAAAAGTCATGGTTCTTTTGTCTTCGGGGAGGCAGGGGAACAGGAATATGTGTTTGTTTTTCGAATTTGAGCTCTTTCTGCAATGGGCACTTTTCATGCTCTAAGCAGTTTTTCCTAACAAATGCAAGATATAGCATGGGCTATCTCCGCAAGGAAACTTCAGATGTGCAAAAGTCATGGCTTTTTCATCTTCGGGGAGGCAGGGGAACAAGAATATGTGTTTGTTTTGCGAATTTGAGCTCTATCTGCATTGGGCACTTTTCATGCTCTAAGCAGTTTTTCCTAACAAATGCAAGATATAACATGGGCTATCTCCGCAAGGAGACATCAGATCTGCAAAACTCATGGTTTTTTGGTGTTCAGTCAGCCGGGGGAACATGAATACGTGTTTGTTTTTCGAATTTGAGCTCTTTCTGCAATGGGCACTTTTCATGCTCTAAGCAGTTTTTCCTAACAAATGCAAGATATAGCATGGGCTATCTCCGCAAGGAAACTTCAGATGTGCAAAAGTCATGGCTTTTTCATCTTCGGGGAGGCAGGGGAACAAGAATATGTGTTTGTTTTGCGAATTTGAGCTCTATCTGCATTGGGCACTTTTCATGCTCTAAGCAGTTTTTCCTAACAAATGCAAGATATAACATGGGCTATCTCCGCAAGGAAACTTCACATCTGCAAAAGTCATGGTTTTTTGGTCTTTGGGGAGGCAGGGGAACAGGAATATGTGTTTGTTTTTCGAATTTGAGCTCTTTCTGCAATGGGCACTTTTCATACTATAAGCAGTTTTTCCTAACAAATGCGGGATATAGCATGGGCTATCTCCGCAAGGAAACTTCAGATCTGCAAAAGTCATGGTTTTTTCATCTTCGGGGTTGCAAGGGAACAGGAATATGTGTCTGTTTTTCGAATTTGAGCTCTATCTGCATTGGGCACTTTTCATGCTATAAGCCGTTTTTCCTAACAAATGCAAGATATAACATGGGCTATCTCCGCAAGGAGACATCAGATCTGCAAAACCCATGGTTTTTTGGTGTTCAGTCAGCCGGGGGAACATGAATACGTGTTTGTTTTTCGAATTTGAGCTCTTTCTGCAATGGGCACTTTTCATGCTCTAAGCAGTTTTTCCTAACAAATGCAAGATATAGCATGGACTATCTCCGCAAGGAAACTTCAGATGTGCAAAAGTCATGGTTTTTTAGTCTTCGGGGAGGCAGGGGAATAGGAATATGTGTTTGTTTTTCGAATTTGAGCTCTTTCTGCAATGGGCACTTTTCATACTATAAGCAGTTTTTCCTAACAAATGCGGGATATAGCATGGGCTCTCTCCGCAAGGAAACATCAGATCTGCAAAACTCATGGTTTTTTGGTGTTCAGTGAGCCGGGGGAACATGAATACGTGTTTGTTTTTCGAATTTGAGCTCTTTCTGCAATGGGCACTTTTCATGCTCTAAGCAGTTTTTCCTAACAAATGCAAGATATAGCATGGGCTATCTCCGCAAGGAAACTTCAGATGTGCAAAGGTCATGGTTTTTTCATCTTCGGGGAGGCAGGGGAACAGGAATATGTGTTTGTTTTGCGAATTTGAGCTCTATCTGCATTGGGCACTTTTCATGCTAAAAGCAGTTTTTCCTAACAAATGCAAGATATAACATGGGCTATCTCCGCAAGGAAACTTCATATCTGCAAAAGTCATGGTTTTTTGGTCTTTGGGGAGGCAGGGGAACAGGAATATGTGTTTGTTTTTCGAATTTGAGCTCTTTCTGCATTGGGCACTTTTCATACTATAAGCGGTTTTTCCTAACAAATGCGGGATATAGCATGGGCTATCTCCGCAAGGAAACTTCAGATCTGCAAAAGTCATGGTTTGTTCATCTTCGGGGAGGAAGGGGAACAGGAATATGTGTTTGTTTTGCGAATTTGAGCTCTATCTGCATTGGGCACTTTTCATGCTATCAGCAGTTTTTCCTAACAAATGCAAGATATAACATGGGCTATCTCCGGAAGGAGACATCAGATCTGCAAAACTCATGGTTTTTTGGTGTTCAGTCAGCCGGGGGAACATGAATATGTGTTTGTTTTTCGAATTTGAGCTCTTTCTGCTATGGGCACTTTTCATGCTCTAAGCAGTTTTTCCTAACAAATGCAAGATATAGCATGGGATATCTCCGCAAGGAAACTTCAGATCTGCAAAAGTCATGGTTTTTTGGTGTTCAGTCAGCCGGGGGAACATGAATACGTGTTTGTTTTTCGAATTTGAGCTCTTTCTGCAATGGGCACTTTTCATGCTCTAAGCAGTTTTTCCTAACAAATGCAAGATATAGCATGGGTTATCTCCGCAAGGAAACTTCAGATGTGCAAAAGTCATGGTTTTTTCATCTTCGGGGAGGCAGGGGAACAGGAATATGTGTTTGTTTTTCGAATTTGAGCTCTTTCTGCAATGGGCACTTTTCATATTATAAGCAGTTTTTCCTAACAAATGCAAGATATAGCATGGGCAATCTCTGCAAGGAAACATCAGATCTGCAAAAGTCATGGTTTTTTTGTCTTCGGGGAGGCAGGGGAACAGGAATATGTGTTTGTTTTGCGAATTTGAGCTCTTTCTGCAATGGGCACATTTCATGCTCTAAGCAGTTTTTCCTAACAAATGCAAGATATAGCATGGGCAATCTCCGCAAGGAAACTTCAGATCTGGAAAAGTCATTTTTTTTTGTGTTCGAGGAGGCAGGGGAACATGAATACGTGTTTGTTTTTCGAATTTGAGCTCTTTCTGCAATGGGCACTTTTCATGCTCTAAGCAGTTTTTCCTAACAAATGCAAGATATAGCATGGGCTCTCTCCGCAAGGAAACATCATATCTGCAAAACTCATGGTTCTTTGGTGTTCAGTGAGCCGGGGGAACATGAATACGTGTTTGTTTTTCGAATTTGAGCTCTTTCTGCAATGGGCACTTTTCATGCTATAAGCAGTTTTTCCTAACAAATGCAAGATATAGCATGGGCTATCTCCGCAAGGAAACTTCAGATCTGCAAAAGTCATGGTTTTTTCATCTTCGGGGAGGAAGGGGAACAGGAATATGTGTTTGTTTTTCGAATTTGAGCTCTTTCTGCAATGGGCACTTTTCATGCTCTAAGCAGTTTTTCCTAACAAATGCAAGATATAGCATGGGCTCTCTCCGCAAGGAAACATCATATCTGCAAAACTCATGGTTCTTTGGTGTTCAGTGAGCCGGGGGAACATGAATACGTGTTTGTTTTTCGAATTTGAGCTCTTTCTGCAATGGGCACTTTTCATACTATAAGCAGTTTTTCCTAACAAATGCAAGATATAGCATGGGCAATCTCCGCAAGGAAACTTCAGATCTGCAAAAGTCATTTTTTTTTTGTGTTCGGGGAGGCAGGGGAACATGAATACGTGTTTGTTTTTCGAATTTGAGCTCTTTCTGCAATGGGCACTTTTCATGCTCTAAGCAGTTTTTCCTAACAAATGCAAGATATAGCATGGGCTCTCTCCGCAAGGAAACATCATATCTGCAAAACTCATGGTTCTTTGGTGTTCAGTGAGCCGGGGGAACATGAATACGTGTTTGTTTTTCGAATTTGAGCTCTTTCTGCAATGGGCACTTTTCATACTATAAGCAGTTTTTCCTAACAAATGCAAGATATAGCATGGGCTATCTCTGCAAGGAAACTTCAGATCTGCAAAAGTCATGGTTTTTTTGTCTTCGGGGAGGCAGGGGAACAGGAATATGTGTTTGTTTTTCGAATTTGAGCTCTATCTGCAATGGGCACTTTTCATGCTAAAAGCAGTTTTTCCTAACAAATGCAAGATATAACATGGGCTCTCTCCGCAAGGAAACATCAGATCTGCAAAACTCATGGTTTTTTGGTGTTCAGTGAGCCGGGGGAACATGAATACGTGTTTGTTTTTCGAATTTGAGCTCTTTCTGCAATGGGCACTTTTCATGCTCTAAGCAGTTTTTCCTAACAAATGCAAGATATAGCATGGGCTATCTCCGCAAGGAAACTTCACATCTGCAAAAGTCATGGTTTTTTGGTCTTTGGGGAGGCAGGGGAACAGGAATATGTGTTTGTTTTTCGAATTTGAGCTCTTTCTGCAATGGGCACTTTTCATACTATAAGCAGTTTTTCCTAACAAATGCGGGATATAGCATGGGCTATCTCCGCAAGGAAACTTCAGATCTGCAAAAGTCATGGTTTTTTCATCTTCGGGGAGGAAGGGGAACAGGAATATGTGTTTGTTTTGCGAATTTGAGCTCTATCTGCATTGGGCACTTTTCATGCTATCAGCAGTTTTTCCTAACAAATGCAAGATATAACATGGGCTATCTCCGGAAGGAGACATCAGATCTGCAAAACTCATGGTTTTTTGGTGTTCAGTCAGCCGGGGGAACATGAATACGTGTTTGTTTTTCGAATTTGAGCTCTTTCTGCTATGGGCACTTTTCATGCTCTAAGCAGTTTTTCCTAACAAATGCAAGATATAGCATGGGATATCTCCGCAAGGAAACTTCAGATCTGCAAAAGTCATGGTTTTTTGGTGTTCAGTCAGCCGGGGGAACATGAATACGTGTTTGTTTTTCGAATTTGAGCTCTTTCTGCAATGGGCACTTTTCATGCTCTAAGCAGTTTTTCCTAACAAATGCAAGATATAGCATGTTCTATCTCCGCAAGGAAACTTCAGATGTGCAAAAGTCATGGTTTTTTCATCTTCGGGGAGGCAGGGGAACAGGAATATGTGTTTGTTTTTCGAATTTGAGCTCTTTCTGCAATGGGCACTTTTCATACTATAAGCAGTTTTTCCTAACAAATGCAAGATATAGCATGGGCAATCTCCGCAAGGAAACTTCAGATCTGCAAAAGTCATTTTTTTTTTGTGTTCGGGGAGGCAGGGGAACATGAATACGTGTTTGTTTTTCGAATTTGAGCTCTTTCTGCAATGGGCACTTTTCATGCTCTAAGCAGTTTTTCCTAACAAATGCAAGATATAGCATGGGCTCTCTCCGCAAGGAAACATCATATCTGCAAAACTCATGGTTCTTTGGTGTTCAGTGAGCCGGGGGAACATGAATACGTGTTTGTTTTTCGAATTTGAGCTCTTTCTGCAATGGGCACTTTTCATACTATAAGCAGTTTTTCCTAACAAATGCAAGATATAGCATGGGCTATCTCTGCAAGGAAACTTCAGATCTGCAAAAGTCATGGTTTTTTTGTCTTCGGGGAGGCAGGGGAACAGGAATATGTGTTTGTTTTTCGAATTTGAGCTCTTTCTGCAATGGGCACTTTTCATGCTCTAAGCAGTTTTTCCTAACAAATGCAAGATATAGCATGGGCTATCTCCGCAAGGAAACTTCAGATGTGCAAAAGTCATGGCTTTTTCATCTTCGGGGAGGCAGGGGAACAAGAATATGTGTTTGTTTTGCGAATTTGAGCTCTATCTGCATTGGGCACTTTTCATGCTATAAGCAGTTTTTCCTAACAAATGCAAGATATAACATGGGCTATCTCCGCAAGGAAACCTCAGATGTGCAAAAGTTATGGTTTTTTCATCTTCGGGGAGGCAGGGGAACAGGAATATGTGTTTGTTTTTCGAATTTGAGCTCTTTCTGCAATGGGCACTTTTCATACTATAAGCAGTTTTTCCTAACAAATGCAAGATATAGCATGGGCAATCTGCAAGGAAACATCAGATCTGCAAAAGTCATGGTTTTTTTGTCTTCAGGGAGGCAGGGGAACAGGAATATGTGTTTGTTTTGCGAATTTGAGCTCTATCTGCAATGGGCACTTTTCATGCTATAAGCAGTTTTTCCTAACAAATGCGGGATATAGCATGGGCTATCTCCGCAAGGAAACTTCAAATCTGCAAAAGTCATGGTTTTTTCATCTTCGGGGAGGCAGGGGAACAGGAATATGTGTTTGTTTTGCGAATTTGAGCTCTATCTGCATTGGGCACTTTTCATGCTATAAGCAGTTTTTCCTAACAAATGCAAGATATAACATGGGCTATCTCTGCAAGGAAACTTCAGATCTGCAAAAGTCATGGTTTTTTTGTCTTCGGGGAGGCAGGGGAACAGGAATATGTGTTTGTTTTTCGAATTTGAGCTCTTTCTGCAATGGGCACTTTTCATGCTCTAAGCAGTTTTTCCTAACAAATGCAAGATATAGCATGGGCAATCTGCAAGGAAACATCAGATCTGCAAAAGTCATGGTTTTTTTGTCTTCGGGGAGGCAGGGGAACAGGAATATGTGTTTGTTTTGCGAATTTGAGCTCTATCTGCAATGGGCACTTTTCATGCTATAAGCAGTTTTTCCTAACAAATGCGGGATATAGCATGGGCTATCTCTGCAAGGAAACTTCAAATCTGCAAAAGTCATGGTTTTTTCATCTTCGGGGAGGCAGGGGAACAGGAATATGTGTTTGTTTTGCGAATTTGAGCTCTATCTGCATTGGGCACTTTTCATGCTATAAGCAGTTTTTCCTAACAAATGCAAGATATAACATGGGCTATCTCTGCAAGGAAACTTCAGATCTGCAAAAGTCATGGTTTTTTTGTCTTCGGGGAGGCAGGGGAACAGGAATATGTGTTTGTTTTTCGAATTTGAGCTCTTTCTGCAATGGGCACTTTTCATGCTCTAAGCAGTTTTTCCTAACAAATGCAAGATATAGCATGGGCTATCTCCGCAAGGAAACTTCAGATGTGCAAAAGTCATGGCTTTTTCATCTTCGGGGAGGCAGGGGAACAAGAATATGTGTTTGTTTTGCGAATTTGAGCTCTATCTGCATTGGGCACTTTTCATGCTCTAAGCAGTTTTTCCTAACAAATGCAAGATATAACATGGGCTATCTCCGCAAGGAGACATCAGATCTGCAAAACTCATGGTTTTTTGGTGTTCAGTCAGCCGGGGGAACATGAATACGTGTTTGTTTTTCGAATTTGAGCTCTTTCTGCAATGGGCACTTTTCATGCTCTAAGCAGTTTTTCCTAACAAATGCAAGATATAGCATGGGCTATCTCCGCAAGGAAACTTCAGATGTGCAAAAGTCATGGCTTTTTCATCTTCGGGGAGGCAGGGGAACAAGAATATGTGTTTGTTTTGCGAATTTGAGCTCTATCTGCATTGGGCACTTTTCATGCTCTAAGCAGTTTTTCCTAACAAATGCAAGATATAACATGGGCTATCTCCGCAAGGAAACTTCACATCTGCAAAAGTCATGGTTTTTTGGTCTTTGGGGAGGCAGGGGAACAGGAATATGTGTTTGTTTTTCGAATTTGAGCTCTTTCTGCAATGGGCACTTTTCATACTATAAGCAGTTTTTCCTAACAAATGCGGGATATAGCATGGGCTATCTCCGCAAGGAAACTTCAGATCTGCAAAAGTCATGGTTTTTTCATCTTCGGGGTTGCAAGGGAACAGGAATATGTGTCTGTTTTTCGAATTTGAGCTCTATCTGCATTGGGCACTTTTCATGCTATAAGCCGTTTTTCCTAACAAATGCAAGATATAACATGGGCTATCTCCGCAAGGAGACATCAGATCTGCAAAACCCATGGTTTTTTGGTGTTCAGTCAGCCGGGGGAACATGAATACGTGTTTGTTTTTCGAATTTGAGCTCTTTCTGCAATGGGCACTTTTCATGCTCTAAGCAGTTTTTCCTACCAAATGCAAGATATAGCATGGACTATCTCCGCAAGGAAACTTCAGATGTGCAAAAGTCATGGTTTTTTAGTCTTCGGGGAGGCAGGGGAATAGGAATATGTGTTTGTTTTTCGAATTTGAGCTCTTTCTGCAATGGGCACTTTTCATACTATAAGCAGTTTTTCCTAACAAATGCGGGATATAGCATGGGCTCTCTCCGCAAGGAAACATCAGATCTGCAAAACTCATGGTTTTTTGGTGTTCAGTGAGCCGGGGGAACATGAATACGTGTTTGTTTTTCGAATTTGAGCTCTTTCTGCAATGGGCACTTTTCATGCTCTAAGCAGTTTTTCCTAACAAATGCAAGATATAGCATGGGCTATCTCCGCAAGGAAACTTCAGATGTGCAAAGGTCATGGTTTTTTCATCTTCGGGGAGGCAGGGGAACAGGAATATGTGTTTGTTTTGCGAATTTGAGCTCTATCTGCATTGGGCACTTTTCATGCTAAAAGCAGTTTTTCCTAACAAATGCAAGATATAACATGGGCTATCTCCGCAAGGAAACTTCATATCTGCAAAAGTCATGGTTTTTTGGTCTTTGGGGAGGCAGGGGAACAGGAATATGTGTTTGTTTTTCGAATTTGAGCTCTTTCTGCATTGGGCACTTTTCATACTATAAGCGGTTTTTCCTAACAAATGCGGGATATAGCATGGGCTATCTCCGCAAGGAAACTTCAGATCTGCAAAAGTCATGGTTTTTTCATCTTCGGGGAGGAAGGGGAACAGGAATATGTGTTTGTTTTGCGAATTTGAGCTCTATCTGCATTGGGCACTTTTCATGCTATCAGCAGTTTTTCCTAACAAATGCAAGATATAACATGGGCTATCTCCGGAAGGAGACATCAGATCTGCAAAACTCATGGTTTTTTGGTGTTCAGTCAGCCGGGGGAACATGAATATGTGTTTGTTTTTCGAATTTGAGCTCTTTCTGCTATGGGCACTTTTCATGCTCTAAGCAGTTTTTCCTAACAAATGCAAGATATAGCATGGGATATCTCCGCAAGGAAACTTCAGATCTGCAAAAGTCATGGTTTTTTGGTGTTCAGTCAGCCGGGGGAACATGAATACGTGTTTGTTTTTCGAATTTGAGCTCTTTCTGCAATGGGCACTTTTCATGCTCTAAGCAGTTTTTCCTAACAAATGCAAGATATAGCATGGGCTATCTCCGCAAGGAAACTTCAGATGTGCAAAAGTCATGGTTTTTTCATCTTCGGGGAGGCAGGGGAACAGGAATATGTGTTTGTTTTTCGAATTTGAGCTCTTTCTGCAATGGGCACTTTTCATACTATAAGCAGTTTTTCCTAACAAATGCAAGATATAGCATGGGCAATCTCTGCAAGGAAACATCAGATCTGCAAAAGTCATGGTTTTTTTGTCTTCGGGGAGGCAGGGGAACAGGAATATGTGTTTGTTTTGCGAATTTGAGCTCTTTCTGCAATGGGCACATTTCATGCTAAAAGCAGTTTTTCCTAACAAATGCAAGATATAACATGGGCTCTCTCCGCAAGGAAACATCAGATCTGCAAAACTCATGGTTTTTTGGTGTTCAGTGAGCCGGGGGAACATGAATACGTGTTTGTTTTTCGAATTTGAGCTCTTTCTGCAATGGGCACTTTTCATGCTCTAAGCAGTTTTTCCTAACAAATGCAAGATATAGCATGGGCTATCTCCGCAAGGAAACTTCACATCTGCAAAAGTCATGGTTTTTTGGTCTTTGGGGAGGCAGGGGAACAGGAATATGTGTTTGTTTTTCGAATTTGAGCTCTTTCTGCAATGGGCACTTTTCATACTATAAGCAGTTTTTCCTAACAAATGCGGGATATAGCATGGGCTATCTCCGCAAGGAAACTTCAGATCTGCAAAAGTCATGGTTTTTTCATCTTCGGGGAGGAAGGGGAACAGGAATATGTGTTTGTTTTGCGAATTTGAGCTCTATCTGCATTGGGCACTTTTCATGCTATCAGCAGTTTTTCCTAACAAATGCAAGATATAACATGGGCTATCTCCGGAAGGAGACATCAGATCTGCAAAACTCATGGTTTTTTGGTGTTCAGTCAGCCGGGGGAACATGAATACGTGTTTGTTTTTCGAATTTGAGCTCTTTCTGCTATGGGCACTTTTCATGCTCTAAGCAGTTTTTCCTAACAAATGCAAGATATAGCATGGGATATCTCCGCAAGGAAACTTCAGATCTGCAAAAGTCATGGTTTTTTGGTGTTCAGTCAGCCGGGGGAACATGAATACGTGTTTGTTTTTCGAATTTGAGCTCTTTCTGCAATGGGCACTTTTCATGCTCTAAGCAGTTTTTCCTAACAAATGCAAGATATAGCATGTTCTATCTCCGCAAGGAAACTTCAGATGTGCAAAAGTCATGGTTTTTTCATCTTCGGGGAGGCAGGGGAACAGGAATATGTGTTTGTTTTTCGAATTTGAGCTCTTTCTGCAATGGGCACTTTTCATACTATAAGCAGTTTTTCCTAACAAATGCAAGATATAGCATGGGCAATCTCTGCAAGGAAACATCAGATCTGCAAAAGTCATGGTTTTTTTGTCTTCGGGGAGGCAGGGGAACAGGAATATGTGTTTGTTTTGCGAATTTGAGCTCTTTCTGCAATGGGCACTTTTCATGCTCTAAGCAGTTTTTCCTAAAAAATGCAAGATATAGCATGGGCTATCTCCGCAAGGAAACTTCAGATGTGCAAAAGTCATGGCTTTTTCATCTTCGGGGAGGCAGGGGAACAAGAATATGTGTTTGTTTTGCGAATTTGAGCTCTATCTGCATTGGGCACTTTTCATGCTATAAGCAGTTTTTCCTAACAAATGCAAGATATAACATGGGCTATCTCCGCAAGGAAACCTCAGATGTGCAAAAGTTATGGTTTTTTCATCTTCGGGGAGGCAGGGGAACAGGAATATGTGTTTGTTTTTCGAATTTGAGCTCTTTCTGCAATGGGCACTTTTCATACTATAAGCAGTTTTTCCTAACAAATGCAAGATATAGCATGGGCAATCTGCAAGGAAACATCAGATCTGCAAAAGTCATGGTTTTTTTGTCTTCGGGGAGGCAGGGGAACAGGAATATGTGTTTGTTTTGCGAATTTGAGCTCTATCTGCAATGGGCACTTTTCATGCTATAAGCAGTTTTTCCTAACAAATGCGGGATATAGCATGGGCTATCTCCGCAAGGAAACTTCAAATCTGCAAAAGTCATGGTTTTTTCATCTTCGGGGAGGCAGGGGAACAGGAATATGTGTTTGTTTTGCGAATTTGAGCTCTATCTGCATTGGGCACTTTTCATGCTATAAGCAGTTTTTCCTAACAAATGCAAGATATAACATGGGCTATCTCTGCAAGGAAACTTCAGATCTGCAAAAGTCATGGTTTTTTTGTCTTCGGGGAGGCAGGGGAACAGGAATATGTGTTTGTTTTTCGAATTTGAGCTCTTTCTGCAATGGGCACTTTTCATGCTCTAAGCAGTTTTTCCTAACAAATGCAAGATATAGCATGGGCAATCTGCAAGGAAACATCAGATCTGCAAAAGTCATGGTTTTTTTGTCTTCGGGGAGGCAGGGGAACAGGAATATGTGTTTGTTTTGCGAATTTGAGCTCTATCTGCAATGGGCACTTTTCATGCTATAAGCAGTTTTTCCTAACAAATGCGGGATATAGCATGGGCTATCTCTGCAAGGAAACTTCAAATCTGCAAAAGTCATGGTTTTTTCATCTTCGGGGAGGCAGGGGAACAGGAATATGTGTTTGTTTTGCGAATTTGAGCTCTATCTGCATTGGGCACTTTTCATGCTATAAGCAGTTTTTCCTAACAAATGCAAGATATAACATGGGCTATCTCTGCAAGGAAACTTCAGATCTGCAAAAGTCATGGTTCTTTTGTCTTCGGGGAGGCAGGGGAACAGGAATATGTGTTTGTTTTTCGAATTTGAGCTCTTTCTGCAATGGGCACTTTTCATGCTCTAAGCAGTTTTTCCTAACAAATGCAAGATATAGCATTGGCTATCTCCGCAAGGAAACTTCAGATGTGCAAAAGTCATGGCTTTTTCATCTTCGGGGAGGCAGGGGAACAAGAATATGTGTTTGTTTTGCGAATTTGAGCTCTATCTGCATTGGGCACTTTTCATGCTCTAAGCAGTTTTTCCTAACAAATGCAAGATATAACATGGGCTATCTCCGCAAGGAGACATCAGATCTGCAAAACTCATGGTTTTTTGGTGTTCAGTCAGCCGGGGGAACATGAATACGTGTTTGTTTTTCGAATTTGAGCTCTTTCTGCAATGGGCACTTTTCATGCTCTAAGCAGTTTTTCCTAACAAATGCAAGATATAGCATGGGCTATCTCCGCAAGGAAACTTCAGATGTGCAAAAGTCATGGCTTTTTCATCTTCGGGGAGGCAGGGGAACAAGAATATGTGTTTGTTTTGCGAATTTGAGCTCTATCTGCATTGGGCACTTTTCATGCTCTAAGCAGTTTTTCCTAACAAATGCAAGATATAACATGGGCTATCTCCGCAAGGAAACTTCACATCTGCAAAAGTCATGGTTTTTTGGTCTTTGGGGAGGCAGGGGAACAGGAATATGTGTTTGTTTTTCGAATTTGAGCTCTTTCTGCAATGGGCACTTTTCATACTATAAGCAGTTTTTCCTAACAAATGCGGGATATAGCATGGGCTATCTCCGCAAGGAAACTTCAGATCTGCAAAAGTCATGGTTTTTTCATCTTCGGGGTTGCAAGGGAACAGGAATATGTGTCTGTTTTTCGAATTTGAGCTCTATCTGCATTGGGCACTTTTCATGCTATAAGCCGTTTTTCCTAACAAATGCAAGATATAACATGGGCTATCTCCGCAAGGAGACATCAGATCTGCAAAACCCATGGTTTTTTGGTGTTCAGTCAGCCGGGGGAACATGAATACGTGTTTGTTTTTCGAATTTGAGCTCTTTCTGCAATGGGCACTTTTCATGCTCTAAGCAGTTTTTCCTAACAAATGCAAGATATAGCATGGACTATCTCCGCAAGGAAACTTCAGATGTGCAAAAGTCATGGTTTTTTAGTCTTCGGGGAGGCAGGGGAATAGGAATATGTGTTTGTTTTTCGAATTTGAGCTCTTTCTGCAATGGGCACTTTTCATACTATAAGCAGTTTTTCCTAACAAATGCGGGATATAGCATGGGCTCTCTCCGCAAGGAAACATCAGATCTGCAAAACTCATGGTTTTTTGGTGTTCAGTGAGCCGGGGGAACATGAATACGTGTTTGTTTTTCGAATTTGAGCTCTTTCTGCAATGGGCACTTTTCATGCTCTAAGCAGTTTTTCCTAACAAATGCAAGATATAGCATGGGCTATCTCCGCAAGGAAACTTCAGATGTGCAAAGGTCATGGTTTTTTCATCTTCGGGGAGGCAGGGGAACAGGAATATGTGTTTGTTTTGCGAATTTGAGCTCTATCTGCATTGGGCACTTTTCATGCTAAAAGCAGTTTTTCCTAACAAATGCAAGATATAACATGGGCTATCTCCGCAAGGAAACTTCATATCTGCAAAAGTCATGGTTTTTTGGTCTTTGGGGAGGCAGGGGAACAGGAATATGTGTTTGTTTTTCGAATTTGAGCTCTTTCTGCATTGGGCACTTTTCATACTATAAGCGGTTTTTCCTAACAAATGCGGGATATAGCATGGGCTATCTCCGCAAGGAAACTTCAGATCTGCAAAAGTCATGGTTTTTTCATCTTCGGGGAGGAAGGGGAACAGGAATATGTGTTTGTTTTGCGAATTTGAGCTCTATCTGCATTGGGCACTTTTCATGCTATCAGCAGTTTTTCCTAACAAATGCAAGATATAACATGGGCTATCTCCGGAAGGAGACATCAGATCTGCAAAACTCATGGTTTTTTGGTGTTCAGTCAGCCGGGGGAACATGAATATGTGTTTGTTTTTCGAATTTGAGCTCTTTCTGCTATGGGCACTTTTCATGCTCTAAGCAGTTTTTCCTAACAAATGCAAGATATAGCATGGGATATCTCCGCAAGGAAACTTCAGATCTGCAAAAGTCATGGTTTTTTGGTGTTCAGTCAGCCGGGGGAACATGAATACGTGTTTGTTTTTCGAATTTGAGCTCTTTCTGCAATGGGCACTTTTCATGCTCTAAGCAGTTTTTCCTAACAAATGCAAGATATAGCATGGGTTATCTCCGCAAGGAAACTTCAGATGTGCAAAAGTCATGGTTTTTTCATCTTCGGGGAGGCAGGGGAACAGGAATATGTGTTTGTTTTTCGAATTTGAGCTCTTTCTGCAATGGGCACTTTTCATACTATAAGCAGTTTTTCCTAACAAATGCAAGATATAGCATGGGCAATCTCTGCAAGGAAACATCAGATCTGCAAAAGTCATGGTTTTTTTGTCTTCGGGGAGGCAGGGGAACAGGAATATGTGTTTGTTTTGCGAATTTGAGCTCTTTCTGCAATGGGCACATTTCATGCTCTAAGCAGTTTTTCCTAACAAATGCAAGATATAGCATGGGCAATCTCCGCAAGGAAACTTCAGATCTGGAAAAGTCATTTTTTTTTGTGTTCGAGGAGGCAGGGGAACATGAATACGTGTTTGTTTTTCGAATTTGAGCTCTTTCTGCAATGGGCACTTTTCATGCTCTAAGCAGTTTTTCCTAACAAATGCAAGATATAGCATGGGCTCTCTCCGCAAGGAAACATCATATCTGCAAAACTCATGGTTCTTTGGTGTTCAGTGAGCCGGGGGAACATGAATACGTGTTTGTTTTTCGAATTTGAGCTCTTTCTGCAATGGGCACTTTTCATGCTATAAGCAGTTTTTCCTAACAAATGCAAGATATAGCATGGGCTATCTCCGCAAGGAAACTTCAGATGTGCAAAAGTCATGGCTTTTTCATCTTCGGGGAGGCAGGGGAACAAGAATATGTGTTTGTTTTGCGAATTTGAGCTCTATCTGCATTGGGCACTTTTCATGCTATAAGCAGTTTTTCCTAACAAATGCAAGATATAACATGGGCTATCTCCGCAAGGAAACTTCATATCTACAAAGGTCATGGTTTTTTGGTCTTTGGGGAGGCAGGGGAACAGGAATATGTGTTTGTTTTTCGAATTTGAGCTCTTTCTGCAATGGGCACTTTTCATACTATAAGCGGTTTTTCCTAACAAATGCGGGATATAGCATGGGCTCTCTCCGCAAGGAAACATCAGATCTGCAAAACTCATGGTTTTTTGGTGTTCAGTGAGCCGGGGGAACATGAATACGTGTTTGTTTTTCGAATTTGAGCTCTTTCTGCAATGGGCACTTTTCATGCTCTAAGCAGTTTTTCCTAACAAATGCAAGATATAGCATGGGCTATCTCCGCAAGGAAACTTCAGATGTGCAAAAGTCATGGTTTTTTCATCTTCGGGGAGGCAGGGGAACAGGAATATGTGTTTGTTTTGAGAATTTGAGCTCTATCTACTTTGGGCACTTTTCATGCTAAAAGCAGTTTTTCCTAACAAATGCAAGATATAACATGGGCTATCTCCGCAAGGAAACTTCATATCTGCAAAAGTCATGGTTTTTTGGTCTTTGGGGAGGCAGGGGAACAGGAATATGTGTTTGTTTTTCGAATTTGAGCTCTTTCTGCATTGGGCACTTTTCATACTATAAGCGGTTTTTCCTAACAAATGCGGGATATAGCATGGGCTCTCTCCGCAAGGAAACATCAGATCTGCAAAACTCATGGTTTTTTGGTGTTCAGTGAGCCGGGGGAACATGAATACGTGTTTGTTTTTCGAATTTGAGCTCTTTCTGCAATGGGCACTTTTCATGCTCTAAGCAGTTTTTCCTAACAAATGCAAGATATAGCATGGGCAATCTCCGCAAGGAAACATCAGATCTGCAAAAGTCATGGTTTTTTTGTCTTCGGGGAGGCAGGGGAACAGGAATATGTGGGTTTTTTTGCGAATTTGAGCTCTATCTGCAATGGGCACTTTTCATGCTATAAGCAGTTTTTCCTAACAAATGCAAGATATAACATGGGCTCTCTCCGCAAGGAAACATCAGATCTGCAAAACTCATGGTTTTTTGGTGTTCAGTGAGCCGGGGGAACATGAATACGTGTTTGTTTTTCGAATTTGAGCTCTTTCTGCAATGGGCACTTTTCATGCTCTAAGCAGTTTTTCCTAACAAATGCAAGATATAGCATGGGCTATCTCCGCAAGGAAACTTCACATCTGCAAAAGTCATGGTTTTTTGGTCTTTGGAAAGGCAGGGGAACAGGAATATGTGTTTGTTTTTCGAATTTGAGCTCTTTCTGCAATGGGCACTTTTCATACTATAAGCAGTTTTTCCTAACAAATGCGGGATATAGCATGGGCTATCTCCGCAAGGAAACTTCAGATCTGCAAAAGTCATGGTTTTTTCATCTTCAGGGAGGAAGGGGAACAGGAATATGTGTTTGTTTTGCGAATTTGAGCTCTATCTGCATTGGGCACTTTTCATGCTCTAAGCAGTTTTTCCTAACAAATGCAAGATATAACATGGGCTATCTCCGCAAGGAAACTTCACATCTGCAAAAGTCATGGTTTTTTGGTCTTTGGGGAGGCAGGGGAACAGGAATATGTGTTTGTTTTTCGAATTTGAGCTCTTTCTGCAATGGACACTTTTCATACTATAAGCAGTTTTTCCTAACAAATGCGGGATATAGCATGGTCTATCTCCGCAAGGAAACTTCAGATCTGCAAAAGTCATGGTTTTTTCATCTTCGGGGAGGCAGGGGAACAGGAATATGTGTTTGCTTTGCGAATTTGAGCTCTATCTGCATTGGGCACTTTTCATGCTATAAGCAGTTTTTCCTAACAAATGCAAGATATAACATGGTCTATCTCCGGAAGGAGACATCAGATCTGCAAAACTCATGGTTTTTTGGTGTTCAGTCAGCCGGGGGAACATGAATACGTGTTTGTTTTTCGAATTTGAGCTCTTTCTGCTATGGGCACTTTTCATGCTCTAAGCAGTTTTTCCTAACAAATGCAAGATATAGCATGGGATATCTCCGCAAGGAAACTTCAGATCTGCAAAAGTCATGGTTTTTTGGTGTTCAGTCAGCCGGGGGAACATGAATACGTGTTTGTTTTTCGAATTTGAGCTCTTTCTGCAATGGGCACTTTTCATGCTCTAAGCAGTTTTTCCTAACAAATGCAAGATATAGCATGGGCAATCTCCGCAAGGAAACTTTAGATGTGCAAAAGTCATGGTTTTTTCATCTTCGGGGAGGCAGGGGAACAGGAATATGTGTTTGTTTTTCGAATTTGAGCTCTTTCTGCAATGGGCACTTTTCATACTATAAGCAGTTTTTCCTAACAAATGCAAGATATAGCATGGGTAATCTGCAAGGAAACATCAGATCTGCAAAAGTCATGGTTTTTTTGTCTTCGGGGAGGCAGGGGAACAGGAATATGTGTTTGTTTTGCGAATTTGAGCTCTATCTGCATTGGGCACTTTTCATGCTCTAAGCAGTTTTTCCTAACAAATGCAAGATATAACATGGGCTATCTCCGCAAGGAAACTTCACATCTGCAAAAGTCATGGTTTTTTGGTCTTTGGGGAAGCAGGGGAACAGGAATATGTGTTTGTTTTTCGAATTTGAGCTCTTTCTGCAATGGGCACTTTTCATACTATAAGCAGTTTTTCCTAACAAATGCAAGATATAGCATGGGCTATCTCTGCAAGGAAACTTCAGATCTGCAAAAGTCATGGTTTTTTTGTCTTCGGGGAGGCAGGGGAACAGGAATATGTGTTTGTTTTTCGAATTTGAGCTCTTTCTGCAATGGGCACTTTTCATGCTCTAAGCAGTTTTTCCTAACAAATGCAAGATATAACATGGTCTATCTCCGGAAGGAGACATGAGATCTGCAAAACTCATGGTTTTTTGGTGTTCAGTCAGCCGGGGGAACATGAATACGTGTTTGTTTTTCGAATTTGAGCTCTTTCTGCTATGGGCACTTTTCATGCTCTAAGCAGTTTTTCCTAACAAATGCAAGATATAACATGGGCTATCTCCGCAAGGAAACTTCACATCTGCAAAAGTCATGGTTTTTTGGTCTTTGGGGAGGCAGGGGAACAGGAATATGTGTTTGTTTTTCGAATTTGAGCTCTTTCTGCAATGGACACTTTTCATACTATAAGCAGTTTTTCCTAACAAATGCGGGATATAGCATGGTCTATCTCCGCAAGGAAACTTCAGATCTGCAAAAGTCATGGTTTTTTCATCTTCGGGGAGGCAGGGGAACAGGAATATGTGTTTGCTTTGCGAATTTGAGCTCTATCTGCATTGGGCACTTTTCATGCTATAAGCAGTTTTTCCTAACAAATGCAAGATATAACATGGTCTATCTCCGGAAGGAGACATCAGATCTGCAAAACTCATGGTTTTTTGGTGTTCAGTCAGCCGGGGGAACATGAATACGTGTTTGTTTTTCGAATTTGAGCTCTTTCTGCTATGGGCACTTTTCATGCTCTAAGCAGTTTTTCCTAACAAATGCAAGATATAGCATGGGATATCTCCGCAAGGAAACTTCAGATCTGCAAAAGTCATGGTTTTTTGGTGTTCAGTCAGCCGGGGGAACATGAATACGTGTTTGTTTTTCGAATTTGAGCTCTTTCTGCAATGGGCACTTTTCATGCTCTAAGCAGTTTTTCCTAACAAATGCAAGATATAGCATGGGCAATCTCCGCAAGGAAACTTTAGATGTGCAAAAGTCATGGTTTTTTCATCTTCGGGGAGGCAGGGGAACAGGAATATGTGTTTGTTTTTCGAATTTGAGCTCTTTCTGCAATGGGCACTTTTCATACTATAAGCAGTTTTTCCTAACAAATGCAAGATATAGCATGGGTAATCTGCAAGGAAACATCAGATCTGCAAAAGTCATGGTTTTTTTGTCTTCGGGGAGGCAGGGGAACAGGAATATGTGTTTGTTTTGCGAATTTGAGCTCTATCTGCATTGGGCACTTTTCATGCTCTAAGCAGTTTTTCCTAACAAATGCAAGATATAACATGGGCTATCTCCGCAAGGAAACTTCACATCTGCAAAAGTCATGGTTTTTTGGTCTTTGGGGAAGCAGGGGAACAGGAATATGTGTTTGTTTTTCGAATTTGAGCTCTTTCTGCAATGGGCACTTTTCATGCTCTAAGCAGTTTTTCCTAACAAATGCAAGATATAGCATGTTCTATCTCCGCAAGGAAACTTCAGATGTGCAAAAGTCATGGTTTTTTCATCTTCGGGGAGGCAGGGGAACAGGAATATGTGTTTGTTTTTCGAATTTGAGCTCTTTCTGCAATGGGCACTTTTCATACTATAAGCAGTTTTTCCTAACAAATGCAAGATATAGCATGGGCAATCTCTGCAAGGAAACATCAGATCTGCAAAAGTCATGGTTTTTTTGTCTTCGGGGAGGCAGGGGAACAGGAATATGTGTTTGTTTTGCGAATTTGAGCTCTTTCTGCAATAGGCACTTTTCATGCTCTAAGCAGTTTTTCCTAACAAATGCAAGATATAGCATGGGCAATCTCCGCAAGGAAACTTCAGATCTGCAAAAGTCATTTTTTTTTTGTGTTCGGGGAGGCAGGGGAACATGAATACGTGTTTGTTTTTCGAATTTGAGCTCTTTCTGCAATGGGCACTTTTCATGCTCTAAGCAGTTTTTCCTAACAAATGCAAGATATAGCATGGGCTATCTCCGCAAGGAAACTTTAGATGTGCAAAAGTCATGGTTTTTTCATATTCGGGGAGGCAGGGGAACAGGAATATGTGTTTGTTTTTCGAATTTGAGCTCTTTCTGCAATGGGCACTTTTCATACTATAAGCAGTTTTTCCTAACAAATGCAAGATATAGCATGGGTAATCTGCAAGGAAACATCAGATCTGCAAAAGTCATGGTTTTTTTGTCTTCGGGGAGGCAGGGGAACAGGAATATGTGTTTGTTTTGCGAATTTGAGCTCTATCTGCATTGGGCACTTTTCATGCTCTAAGCAGTTTTTCCTAACAAATGCAAGATATAACATGGGCTATCTCCGCAAGGAAACTTCACATCTGCAAAAGTCATGGTTTTTTGGTCTTTGGAGAGGCAGGGGAACAGGAATATGTGTTTGTTTTTCGAATTTGAGCTCTTTCTGCAATGGGCACTTTTCATACTATAAGCAGTTTTTCCTAACAAATGCAAGATATAGCATGGGCTATCTCTGCAAGGAAACTTCAGATCTGCAAAAGTCATGGTTTTTTTGTCTTCGGGGAGGCAGGGGAACAGGAATATGTGTTTGTTTTTCGAATTTGAGCTCTTTCTGCAATGGGCACTTTTCATGCTCTAAGCAGTTTTTCCTAACAAATGCAAGATATAACATGGTCTATCTCCGGAAGGAGACATGAGATCTGCAAAACTCATGGTTTTTTGGTGTTCAGTCAGCCGGGGGAACATGAATACGTGTTTGTTTTTCGAATTTGAGCTCTTTCTGCTATGGGCACTTTTCATGCTCTAAGCAGTTTTTCCTAACAAATGCAAGATATAGCATGGGCTATCTCCGCAAGGAAACTTCACATCTGCAAAAGTCATGGTTTTTTGGTCTTTGGGGAGGCAGGGGAACAGGAATATGTGTTTGTTTTTCGAATTTGAGCTCTTTCTGCAATGGGCACTTTTCATACTATAAGCAGTTTTTCCTAACAAATGCGGGATATAGCATGGGCTATCTCCGCAAGGAAACTTCAGATCTGCAAAAGTCATGGTTTTTTCATCTTCGGGGAGGAAGGGGAACAGGAATATGTGTTTGTTTTGCGAATTTGAGCTCTATCTGCATTGGGCACTTTTCATGCTATCAGCAGTTTTTCCTAACAAATGCAAGATATAACATGGGCTATCTCCGGAAGGAGACATCAGATCTGCAAAACTCATGGTTTTTTGGTGTTCAGTCAGCCGGGGGAACATGAATACGTGTTTGTTTTTCGAATTTGAGCTCTTTCTGCTATGGGCACTTTTCATGCTCTAAGCAGTTTTTCCTAACAAATGCAAGATATAGCATGGGATATCTCCGCAAGGAAACTTCAGATCTGCAAAAGTCATGGTTTTTTGGTGTTCAGTCAGCCGGGGGAACATGAATACGTGTTTGTTTTTCGAATTTGAGCTCTTTCTGCAATGGGCACTTTTCATGCTCTAAGCAGTTTTTCCTAACAAATGCAAGATATAGCATGTTCTATCTCCGCAAGGAAACTTCAGATGTGCAAAAGTCATGGTTTTTTCATCTTCGGGGTTGCAAGGGAACAGGAATATGTGTCTGTTTTTCGAATTTGAGCTCTATCTGCATTGGGCACTTTTCATGCTATAAGCCGTTTTTCCTAACAAATGCAAGATATAACATGGGCTATCTCCGCAAGGAGACATCAGATCTGCAAAACCCATGGTTTTTTGGTGTTCAGTCAGCCGGGGGAACATGAATACGTGTTTGTTTTTCGAATTTGAGCTCTTTCTGCAATGGGCACTTTTCATGCTCTAAGCAGTTTTTCCTAACAAATGCAAGATATAGCATGGACTATCTCCGCAAGGAAACTTCAGATGTGCAAAAGTCATGGTTTTTTAGTCTTCGGGGAGGCAGGGGAATAGGAATATGTGTTTGTTTTTCGAATTTGAGCTCTTTCTGCAATGGGCACTTTTCATACTATAAGCAGTTTTTCCTAACAAATGCGGGATATAGCATGGGCTCTCTCCGCAAGGAAACATCAGATCTGCAAAACTCATGGTTTTTTGGTGTTCAGTGAGCCGGGGGAACATGAATACGTGTTTGTTTTTCGAATTTGAGCTCTTTCTGCAATGGGCACTTTTCATGCTCTAAGCAGTTTTTCCTAACAAATGCAAGATATAGCATGGGCTATCTCCGCAAGGAAACTTCAGATGTGCAAAGGTCATGGTTTTTTCATCTTCGGGGAGGCAGGGGAACAGGAATATGTGTTTGTTTTGCGAATTTGAGCTCTATCTGCATTGGGCACTTTTCATGCTAAAAGCAGTTTTTCCTAACAAATGCAAGATATAACATGGGCTATCTCCGCAAGGAAACTTCATATCTGCAAAAGTCATGGTTTTTTGGTCTTTGGGGAGGCAGGGGAACAGGAATATGTGTTTGTTTTTCGAATTTGAGCTCTTTCTGCATTGGGCACTTTTCATACTATAAGCGGTTTTTCCTAACAAATGCGGGATATAGCATGGGCTATCTCCGCAAGGAAACTTCAGATCTGCAAAAGTCATGGTTTTTTCATCTTCGGGGAGGAAGGGGAACAGGAATATGTGTTTGTTTTGCGAATTTGAGCTCTATCTGCATTGGGCACTTTTCATGCTATCAGCAGTTTTTCCTAACAAATGCAAGATATAACATGGGCTATCTCCGGAAGGAGACATCAGATCTGCAAAACTCATGGTTTTTTGGTGTTCAGTCAGCCGGGGGAACATGAATATGTGTTTGTTTTTCGAATTTGAGCTCTTTCTGCTATGGGCACTTTTCATGCTCTAAGCAGTTTTTCCTAACAAATGCAAGATATAGCATGGGATATCTCCGCAAGGAAACTTCAGATCTGCAAAAGTCATGGTTTTTTGGTGTTCAGTCAGCCGGGGGAACATGAATACGTGTTTGTTTTTCGAATTTGAGCTCTTTCTGCAATGGGCACTTTTCATGCTCTAAGCAGTTTTTCCTAACAAATGCAAGATATAGCATGGGTTATCTCCGCAAGGAAACTTCAGATGTGCAAAAGTCATGGTTTTTTCATCTTCGGGGAGGCAGGGGAACAGGAATATGTGTTTGTTTTTCGAATTTGAGCTCTTTCTGCAATGGGCACTTTTCATACTATAAGCAGTTTTTCCTAACAAATGCAAGATATAGCATGGGCAATCTCTGCAAGGAAACATCAGATCTGCAAAAGTCATGGTTTTTTTGTCTTCGGGGAGGCAGGGGAACAGGAATATGTGTTTGTTTTGCGAATTTGAGCTCTTTCTGCAATGGGCACATTTCATGCTCTAAGCAGTTTTTCCTAACAAATGCAAGATATAGCATGGGCAATCTCCGCAAGGAAACTTCAGATCTGGAAAAGTCATTTTTTTTGTGTTCGAGGAGGCAGGGGAACATGAATACGTGTTTGTTTTTCGAATTTGAGCTCTTTCTGCAATGGGCACTTTTCATGCTCTAAGCAGTTTTTCCTAACAAATGCAAGATATAGCATGGGCTCTCTCCGCAAGGAAACATCATATCTGCAAAACTCATGGTTCTTTGGTGTTCAGTGAGCCGGGGGAACATGAATACGTGTTTGTTTTTCGAATTTGAGCTCTTTCTGCAATGGGCACTTTTCATGCTATAAGCAGTTTTTCCTAACAAATGCAAGATATAGCATGGGCTATCTCCGCAAGGAAACTTCAGATGTGCAAAAGTCATGGCTTTTTCATCTTCGGGGAGGCAGGGGAACAAGAATATGTGTTTGTTTTGCGAATTTGAGCTCTATCTGCATTGGGCACTTTTCATGCTATAAGCAGTTTTTCCTAACAAATGCAAGATATAACATGGGCTATCTCCGCAAGGAAACTTCATATCTACAAAGGTCATGGTTTTTTGGTCTTTGGGGAGGCAGGGGAACAGGAATATGTGTTTGTTTTTCGAATTTGAGCTCTTTCTGCAATGGGCACTTTTCATACTATAAGCGGTTTTTCCTAACAAATGCGGGATATAGCATGGGCTCTCTCCGCAAGGAAACATCAGATCTGCAAAACTCATGGTTTTTTGGTGTTCAGTGAGCCGGGGGAACATGAATACGTGTTTGTTTTTCGAATTTGAGCTCTTTCTGCAATGGGCACTTTTCATGCTCTAAGCAGTTTTTCCTAACAAATGCAAGATATAGCATGGGCTATCTCCGCAAGGAAACTTCAGATGTGCAAAAGTCATGGTTTTTTCATCTTCGGGGAGGCAGGGGAACAGGAATATGTGTTTGTTTTGAGAATTTGAGCTCTATCTACTTTGGGCACTTTTCATGCTAAAAGCAGTTTTTCCTAACAAATGCAAGATATAACATGGGCTATCTCCGCAAGGAAACTTCATATCTGCAAAAGTCATGGTTTTTTGGTCTTTGGGGAGGCAGGGGAACAGGAATATGTGTTTGTTTTTCGAATTTGAGCTCTTTCTGCATTGGGCACTTTTCATACTATAAGCGGTTTTTCCTAACAAATGCGGGATATAGCATGGGCTCTCTCCGCAAGGAAACATCAGATCTGCAAAACTCATGGTTTTTTGGTGTTCAGTGAGCCGGGGGAACATGAATACGTGTTTGTTTTTCGAATTTGAGCTCTTTCTGCAATGGGCACTTTTCATGCTCTAAGCAGTTTTTCCTAACAAATGCAAGATATAGCATGGGCAATCTCCGCAAGGAAACATCAGATCTGCAAAAGTCATGGTTTTTTTGTCTTCGGGGAGGCAGGGGAACAGGAATATGTGGGTTTTTTTGCGAATTTGAGCTCTATCTGCAATGGGCACTTTTCATGCTATAAGCAGTTTTTCCTAACAAATGCAAGATATAACATGGGCTCTCTCCGCAAGGAAACATCAGATCTGCAAAACTCATGGTTTTTTGGTGTTCAGTGAGCCGGGGGAACATGAATACGTGTTTGTTTTTCGAATTTGAGCTCTTTCTGCAATGGGCACTTTTCATGCTCTAAGCAGTTTTTCCTAACAAATGCAAGATATAGCATGGGCTATCTCCGCAAGGAAACTTCACATCTGCAAAAGTCATGGTTTTTTGGTCTTTGGAAAGGCAGGGGAACAGGAATATGTGTTTGTTTTTCGAATTTGAGCTCTTTCTGCAATGGGCACTTTTCATACTATAAGCAGTTTTTCCTAACAAATGCGGGATATAGCATGGGCTATCTCCGCAAGGAAACTTCAGATCTGCAAAAGTCATGGTTTTTTCATCTTCAGGGAGGAAGGGGAACAGGAATATGTGTTTGTTTTGCGAATTTGAGCTCTATCTGCATTGGGCACTTTTCATGCTCTAAGCAGTTTTTCCTAACAAATGCAAGATATAACATGGGCTATCTCCGCAAGGAAACTTCACATCTGCAAAAGTCATGGTTTTTTGGTCTTTGGGGAGGCAGGGGAACAGGAATATGTGTTTGTTTTTCGAATTTGAGCTCTTTCTGCAATGGACACTTTTCATACTATAAGCAGTTTTTCCTAACAAATGCGGGATATAGCATGGTCTATCTCCGCAAGGAAACTTCAGATCTGCAAAAGTCATGGTTTTTTCATCTTCGGGGAGGCAGGGGAACAGGAATATGTGTTTGCTTTGCGAATTTGAGCTCTATCTGCATTGGGCACTTTTCATGCTATAAGCAGTTTTTCCTAACAAATGCAAGATATAACATGGTCTATCTCCGGAAGGAGACATCAGATCTGCAAAACTCATGGTTTTTTGGTGTTCAGTCAGCCGGGGGAACATGAATACGTGTTTGTTTTTCGAATTTGAGCTCTTTCTGCTATGGGCACTTTTCATGCTCTAAGCAGTTTTTCCTAACAAATGCAAGATATAGCATGGGATATCTCCGCAAGGAAACTTCAGATCTGCAAAAGTCATGGTTTTTTGGTGTTCAGTCAGCCGGGGGAACATGAATACGTGTTTGTTTTTCGAATTTGAGCTCTTTCTGCAATGGGCACTTTTCATGCTCTAAGCAGTTTTTCCTAACAAATGCAAGATATAGCATGGGCAATCTCCGCAAGGAAACTTTAGATGTGCAAAAGTCATGGTTTTTTCATCTTCGGGGAGGCAGGGGAACAGGAATATGTGTTTGTTTTTCGAATTTGAGCTCTTTCTGCAATGGGCACTTTTCATACTATAAGCAGTTTTTCCTAACAAATGCAAGATATAGCATGGGTAATCTGCAAGGAAACATCAGATCTGCAAAAGTCATGGTTTTTTCATCTTCGGGGAGGCAGGGGAACAGGAATATGTGTTTGTTTTGCGAATTTGAGCTCTATCTGCATTGGGCACTTTTCATGCTCTAAGCAGTTTTTCCTAACAAATGCAAGATATAACATGGGCTATCTCCGCAAGGAAACTTCACATCTGCAAAAGTCATGGTTTTTTGGTCTTTGGGGAAGCAGGGGAACAGGAATATGTGTTTGTTTTTCGAATTTGAGCTCTTTCTGCAATGGGCACTTTTCATACTATAAGCAGTTTTTCCTAACAAATGCAAGATATAGCATGGGCTATCTCTGCAAGGAAACTTCAGATCTGCAAAAGTCATGGTTTTTTTGTCTTCGGGGAGGCAGGGGAACAGGAATATGTGTTTGTTTTTCGAATTTGAGCTCTTTCTGCAATGGGCACTTTTCATGCTCTAAGCAGTTTTTCCTAACAAATGCAAGATATAACATGGTCTATCTCCGGAAGGAGACATGAGATCTGCAAAACTCATGGTTTTTTGGTGTTCAGTCAGCCGGGGGAACATGAATACGTGTTTGTTTTTCGAATTTGAGCTCTTTCTGCTATGGGCACTTTTCATGCTCTAAGCAGTTTTTCCTAACAAATGCAAGATATAACATGGGCTATCTCCGCAAGGAAACTTCACATCTGCAAAAGTCATGGTTTTTTGGTCTTTGGGGAGGCAGGGGAACAGGAATATGTGTTTGTTTTTCGAATTTGAGCTCTTTCTGCAATGGACACTTTTCATACTATAAGCAGTTTTTCCTAACAAATGCGGGATATAGCATGGTCTATCTCCGCAAGGAAACTTCAGATCTGCAAAAGTCATGGTTTTTTCATCTTCGGGGAGGCAGGGGAACAGGAATATGTGTTTGCTTTGCGAATTTGAGCTCTATCTGCATTGGGCACTTTTCATGCTATAAGCAGTTTTTCCTAACAAATGCAAGATATAACATGGTCTATCTCCGGAAGGAGACATCAGATCTGCAAAACTCATGGTTTTTTGGTGTTCAGTCAGCCGGGGGAACATGAATACGTGTTTGTTTTTCGAATTTGAGCTCTTTCTGCTATGGGCACTTTTCATGCTCTAAGCAGTTTTTCCTAACAAATGCAAGATATAGCATGGGATATCTCCGCAAGGAAACTTCAGATCTGCAAAAGTCATGGTTTTTTGGTGTTCAGTCAGCCGGGGGAACATGAATACGTGTTTGTTTTTCGAATTTGAGCTCTTTCTGCAATGGGCACTTTTCATGCTCTAAGCAGTTTTTCCTAACAAATGCAAGATATAGCATGGGCAATCTCCGCAAGGAAACTTTAGATGTGCAAAAGTCATGGTTTTTTCATCTTCGGGGAGGCAGGGGAACAGGAATATGTGTTTGTTTTTCGAATTTGAGCTCTTTCTGCAATGGGCACTTTTCATACTATAAGCAGTTTTTCCTAACAAATGCAAGATATAGCATGGGTAATCTGCAAGGAAACATCAGATCTGCAAAAGTCATGGTTTTTTTGTCTTCGGGGAGGCAGGGGAACAGGAATATGTGTTTGTTTTGCGAATTTGAGCTCTATCTGCATTGGGCACTTTTCATGCTCTAAGCAGTTTTTCCTAACAAATGCAAGATATAACATGGGCTATCTCCGCAAGGAAACTTCACATCTGCAAAAGTCATGGTTTTTTGGTCTTTGGGGAAGCAGGGGAACAGGAATATGTGTTTGTTTTTCGAATTTGAGCTCTTTCTGCAATGGGCACTTTTCATGCTCTAAGCAGTTTTTCCTAACAAATGCAAGATATAGCATGTTCTATCTCCGCAAGGAAACTTCAGATGTGCAAAAGTCATGGTTTTTTCATCTTCGGGGAGGCAGGGGAACAGGAATATGTGTTTGTTTTTCGAATTTGAGCTCTTTCTGCAATGGGCACTTTTCATACTATAAGCAGTTTTTCCTAACAAATGCAAGATATAGCATGGGCAATCTCTGCAAGGAAACATCAGATCTGCAAAAGTCATGGTTTTTTTGTCTTCGGGGAGGCAGGGGAACAGGAATATGTGTTTGTTTTGCGAATTTGAGCTCTTTCTGCAATAGGCACTTTTCATGCTCTAAGCAGTTTTTCCTAACAAATGCAAGATATAGCATGGGCAATCTCCGCAAGGAAACTTCAGATCTGCAAAAGTCATTTTTTTTTTGTGTTCGGGGAGGCAGGGGAACATGAATACGTGTTTGTTTTTCGAATTTGAGCTCTTTCTGCAATGGGCACTTTTCATGCTCTAAGCAGTTTTTCCTAACAAATGCAAGATATAGCATGGGCTATCTCCGCAAGGAAACTTTAGATGTGCAAAAGTCATGGTTTTTTCATATTCGGGGAGGCAGGGGAACAGGAATATGTGTTTGTTTTTCGAATTTGAGCTCTTTCTGCAATGGGCACTTTTCATACTATAAGCAGTTTTTCCTAACAAATGCAAGATATAGCATGGGTAATCTGCAAGGAAACATCAGATCTGCAAAAGTCATGGTTTTTTTGTCTTCGGGGAGGCAGGGGAACAGGAATATGTGTTTGTTTTGCGAATTTGAGCTCTATCTGCATTGGGCACTTTTCATGCTCTAAGCAGTTTTTCCTAACAAATGCAAGATATAACATGGGCTATCTCCGCAAGGAAACTTCACATCTGCAAAAGTCATGGTTTTTTGGTCTTTGGAGAGGCAGGGGAACAGGAATATGTGTTTGTTTTTCGAATTTGAGCTCTTTCTGCAATGGGCACTTTTCATACTATAAGCAGTTTTTCCTAACAAATGCAAGATATAGCATGGGCTATCTCTGCAAGGAAACTTCAGATCTGCAAAAGTCATGGTTTTTTTGTCTTCGGGGAGGCAGGGGAACAGGAATATGTGTTTGTTTTTCGAATTTGAGCTCTTTCTGCAATGGGCACTTTTCATGCTCTAAGCAGTTTTTCCTAACAAATGCAAGATATAACATGGTCTATCTCCGGAAGGAGACATGAGATCTGCAAAACTCATGGTTTTTTGGTGTTCAGTCAGCCGGGGGAACATGAATACGTGTTTGTTTTTCGAATTTGAGCTCTTTCTGCTATGGGCACTTTTCATGCTCTAAGCAGTTTTTCCTAACAAATGCAAGATATAGCATGGGCTATCTCCGCAAGGAAACTTCACATCTGCAAAAGTCATGGTTTTTTGGTCTTTGGGGAGGCAGGGGAACAGGAATATGTGTTTGTTTTTCGAATTTGAGCTCTTTCTGCAATGGGCACTTTTCATACTATAAGCAGTTTTTCCTAACAAATGCGGGATATAGCATGGGCTATCTCCGCAAGGAAACTTCAGATCTGCAAAAGTCATGGTTTTTTCATCTTCGGGGAGGAAGGGGAACAGGAATATGTGTTTGTTTTGCGAATTTGAGCTCTATCTGCATTGGGCACTTTTCATGCTATCAGCAGTTTTTCCTAACAAATGCAAGATATAACATGGGCTATCTCCGGAAGGAGACATCAGATCTGCAAAACTCATGGTTTTTTGGTGTTCAGTCAGCCGGGGGAACATGAATACGTGTTTGTTTTTCGAATTTGAGCTCTTTCTGCTATGGGCACTTTTCATGCTCTAAGCAGTTTTTCCTAACAAATGCAAGATATAGCATGGGATATCTCCGCAAGGAAACTTCAGATCTGCAAAAGTCATGGTTTTTTGGTGTTCAGTCAGCCGGGGGAACATGAATACGTGTTTGTTTTTCGAATTTGAGCTCTTTCTGCAATGGGCACTTTTCATGCTCTAAGCAGTTTTTCCTAACAAATGCAAGATATAGCATGTTCTATCTCCGCAAGGAAACTTCAGATGTGCAAAAGTCATGGTTTTTTCATCTTCGGGGAGGCAGGGGAACAGGAATATGTGTTTGTTTTTCGAATTTGAGCTCTTTCTGCAATGGGCACTTTTCATACTATAAGCAGTTTTTCCTAACAAATGCAAGATATAGCATGGGCAATCTCTGCAAGGAAACATCAGATCTGCAAAAGTCATGGTTTTTTTGTCTTCGGGGAGGCAGGGGAACAGGAATATGTGTTTGTTTTGCGAATTTGAGCTCTTTCTGCAATAGGCACTTTTCATGCTCTAAGCAGTTTTTCCTAACAAATGCAAGATATAGCATGGGCAATCTCCGCAAGGAAACTTCAGATCTGCAAAAGTCATTTTTTTTTTGTGTTCGGGGAGGCAGGGGAACATGAATACGTGTTTGTTTTTCGAATTTGAGCTCTTTCTGCAATGGGCACTTTTCATGCTCTAAGCAGTTTTTCCTAACAAATGCAAGATATAGCATGGGCTCTCTCCGCAAGGAAACATCATATCTGCAAAACTCATGGTTCTTTGGTGTTCAGTGAGCCGGGGGAACATGAATACGTGTTTGTTTTTCGAATTTGAGCTCTTTCTGCAATGGGCACTTTTCATACTATAAGCAGTTTTTCCTAACAAATGCAAGATATAGCATGGGCTATCTCTGCAAGGAAACTTCAGATCTGCAAAAGTCATGGTTTTTTTGTCTTCGAGGAGGCAGGGGAACAGGAATATGTGTTTGTTTTTCGAATTTGAGCTCTTTCTGCAATGGGCACTTTTCATGCTCTAAGCAGTTTTTCCTAACAAATGCAAGATATAGCATGGGCTATCTCCGCAAGGAAACTTCAGATGTGCAAAAGTCATGGCTTTTTCATCTTCGGGGAGGCAGGGGAACAAGAATATGTGTTTGTTTTGCGAATTTGAGCTCTATCTGCATTGGGCACTTTTCATGCTATAAGCAGTTTTTCCTAACAAATGCAAGATATAACATGGGCTATCTCCGCAAGGAAACCTCAGATGTGCAAAAGTTATGGTTTTTTCATCTTCGGGGAGGCAGGGGAACAGGAATATGTGTTTGTTTTTCGAATTTGAGCTCTTTCTGCAATGGGCACTTTTCATACTATAAGCAGTTTTTCCTAACAAATGCAAGATATAGCATGGGCAATCTGCAAGGAAACATCAGATCTGCAAAAGTCATGGTTTTTTTGTCTTCGGGGAGGCAGGGGAACAGGAATATGTGTTTGTTTTGCGAATTTGAGCTCTATCTGCAATGGGCACTTTTCATGCTATAAGCAGTTTTTCCTAACAAATGCGGGATATAGCATGGGCTATCTCCGCAAGGAAACTTCAAATCTGCAAAAGTCATGGTTTTTTCATCTTCGGGGAGGCAGGGGAACAGGAATATGTGTTTGTTTTGCGAATTTGAGCTCTATCTGCATTGGGCACTTTTCATGCTATAAGCAGTTTTTCCTAACAAATGCAAGATATAACATGGGCTATCTCTGCAAGGAAACTTCAGATCTGCAAAAGTCATGGTTTTTTTGTCTTCGGGGAGGCAGGGGAACAGGAATATGTGTTTGTTTTTCGAATTTGAGCTCTTTCTGCAATGGGCACTTTTCATGCTCTAAGCAGTTTTTCCTAACAAATGCAAGATATAGCATGGGCAATCTGCAAGGAAACATCAGATCTGCAAAAGTCATGGTTTTTTTGTCTTCGGGGAGGCAGGGGAACAGGAATATGTGTTTGTTTTGCGAATTTGAGCTCTATCTGCAATGGGCACTTTTCATGCTATAAGCAGTTTTTCCTAACAAATGCGGGATATAGCATGGGCTATCTCTGCAAGGAAACTTCAAATCTGCAAAAGTCATGGTTTTTTCATCTTCGGGGAGGCAGGGGAACAGGAATATGTGTTTGTTTTGCGAATTTGAGCTCTATCTGCATTGGGCACTTTTCATGCTATAAGCAGTTTTTCCTAACAAATGCAAGATATAACATGGGCTATCTCTGCAAGGAAACTTCAGATCTGCAAAAGTCATGGTTTTTTTGTCTTCGGGGAGGCAGGGGAACAGGAATATGTGTTTGTTTTTCGAATTTGAGCTCTTTCTGCAATGGGCACTTTTCATGCTCTAAGCAGTTTTTCCTAACAAATGCAAGATATAACATGGGCTATCTCCGCAAGGAGACATCAGATCTGCAAAACTCATGGTTTTTTGGTGTTCAGTCAGCCGGGGGAACATGAATACGTGTTTGTTTTTCGAATTTGAGCTCTTTCTGCAATGGGCACTTTTCATGCTCTAAGCAGTTTTTCCTAACAAATGCAAGATATAGCATGGGCTATCTCCGCAAGGAAACTTCAGATGTGCAAAAGTCATGGCTTTTTCATCTTCGGGGAGGCAGGGGAACAAGAATATGTGTTTGTTTTGCGAATTTGAGCTCTATCTGCATTGGGCACTTTTCATGCTCTAAGCAGTTTTTCCTAACAAATGCAAGATATAACATGGGCTATCTCCGCAAGGAAACTTCACATCTGCAAAAGTCATGGTTTTTTGGTCTTTGGGGAGGCAGGGGAACAGGAATATGTGTTTGTTTTTCGAATTTGAGCTCTTTCTGCAATGGGCACTTTTCATACTATAAGCAGTTTTTCCTAACAAATGCGGGATATAGCATGGGCTATCTCCGCAAGGAAACTTCAGATCTGCAAAAGTCATGGTTTTTTCATCTTCGGGGTTGCAAGGGAACAGGAATATGTGTCTGTTTTTCGAATTTGAGCTCTATCTGCATTGGGCACTTTTCATGCTATAAGCCGTTTTTCCTAACAAATGCAAGATATAACATGGGCTATCTCCGCAAGGAGACATCAGATCTGCAAAACCCATGGTTTTTTGGTGTTCAGTCAGCCGGGGGAACATGAATACGTGTTTGTTTTTCGAATTTGAGCTCTTTCTGCAATGGGCACTTTTCATGCTCTAAGCAGTTTTTCCTAACAAATGCAAGATATAGCATGGACTATCTCCGCAAGGAAACTTCAGATGTGCAAAAGTCATGGTTTTTTAGTCTTCGGGGAGGCAGGGGAATAGGAATATGTGTTTGTTTTTCGAATTTGAGCTCTTTCTGCAATGGGCACTTTTCATACTATAAGCAGTTTTTCCTAACAAATGCGGGATATAGCATGGGCTCTCTCCGCAAGGAAACATCAGATCTGCAAAACTCATGGTTTTTTGGTGTTCAGTGAGCCGGGGGAACATGAATACGTGTTTGTTTTTCGAATTTGAGCTCTTTCTGCAATGGGCACTTTTCATGCTCTAAGCAGTTTTTCCTAACAAATGCAAGATATAGCATGGGCTATCTCCGCAAGGAAACTTCAGATGTGCAAAGGTCATGGTTTTTTCATCTTCGGGGAGGCAGGGGAACAGGAATATGTGTTTGTTTTGCGAATTTGAGCTCTATCTGCATTGGGCACTTTTCATGCTAAAAGCAGTTTTTCCTAACAAATGCAAGATATAACATGGGCTATCTCCGCAAGGAAACTTCATATCTGCAAAAGTCATGGTTTTTTGGTCTTTGGGGAGGCAGGGGAACAGGAATATGTGTTTGTTTTTCGAATTTGAGCTCTTTCTGCATTGGGCACTTTTCATACTATAAGCGGTTTTTCCTAACAAATGCGGGATATAGCATGGGCTATCTCCGCAAGGAAACTTCAGATCTGCAAAAGTCATGGTTTTTTCATCTTCGGGGAGGAAGGGGAACAGGAATATGTGTTTGTTTTGCGAATTTGAGCTCTATCTGCATTGGGCACTTTTCATGCTATCAGCAGTTTTTCCTAACAAATGCAAGATATAACATGGGCTATCTCCGGAAGGAGACATCAGATCTGCAAAACTCATGGTTTTTTGGTGTTCAGTCAGCCGGGGGAACATGAATATGTGTTTGTTTTTCGAATTTGAGCTCTTTCTGCTATGGGCACTTTTCATACTATAAGCAGTTTTTCCTAACAAATGCAAGATATAGCATGGACTATCTCCGCAAGGAAACTTCAGATGTGCAAAAGTCATGGTTTTTTAGTCTTCGGGGAGGCAGGGGAATAGGAATATGTGTTTGTTTTTCGAATTTGAGCTCTTTCTGCAATGGGCACTTTTCATACTATAAGCAGTTTTTCCTAACAAATGCGGGATATAGCATGGGCTCTCTCCGCAAGGAAACATCAGATCTGCAAAACTCATGGTTTTTTGGTGTTCAGTGAGCCGGGGGAACATGAATACGTGTTTGTTTTTCGAATTTGAGCTCTTTCTGCAATGGGCACTTTTCATGCTCTAAGCAGTTTTTCCTAACAAATGCAAGATATAGCATGGGCTATCTCCGCAAGGAAACTTCAGATGTGCAAAGGTCATGGTTTTTTCATCTTCGGGGAGGCAGGGGAACAGGAATATGTGTTTGTTTTGCGAATTTGAGCTCTATCTGCATTGGGCACTTTTCATGCTAAAAGCAGTTTTTCCTAACAAATGCAAGATATAACATGGGCTATCTCCGCAAGGAAACTTCATATCTGCAAAAGTCATGGTTTTTTGGTCTTTGGGGAGGCAGGGGAACAGGAATATGTGTTTGTTTTTCGAATTTGAGCTCTTTCTGCATTGGGCACTTTTCATACTATAAGCGGTTTTTCCTAACAAATGCGGGATATAGCATGGGCTATCTCCGCAAGGAAACTTCAGATCTGCAAAAGTCATGGTTTTTTCATCTTCGGGGAGGAAGGGGAACAGGAATATGTGTTTGTTTTGCGAATTTGAGCTCTATCTGCATTGGGCACTTTTCATGCTATCAGCAGTTTTTCCTAACAAATGCAAGATATAACATGGGCTATCTCCGGAAGGAGACATCAGATCTGCAAAACTCATGGTTTTTTGGTGTTCAGTCAGCCGGGGGAACATGAATATGTGTTTGTTTTTCGAATTTGAGCTCTTTCTGCTATGGGCACTTTTCATACTATAAGCAGTTTTTCCTAACAAATGCAAGATATAGCATGGGCAATCTCTGCAAGGAAACATCAGATCTGCAAAAGTCATGGTTTTTTTGTCTTCGGGGAGGCAGGGGAACAGGAATATGTGTTTGTTTTTCGAATTTGAGCTCTTTCTGCAATGGGCACTTTTCATACTATAAGCAGTTTTTCCTAACAAATGCAAGATATAGCATGGGCAATCTCTGCAAGGAAACATCAGATCTGCAAAAGTCATGGTTTTTTTGTCTTCGGGGAGGCAGGGGAACAGGAATATGTGTTTGTTTTGCGAATTTGAGCTCTTTCTGCAATGGGCACATTTCATGCTCTAAGCAGTTTTTCCTAACAAATGCAAGATATAGCATGGGCAATCTCCGCAAGGAAACTTCAGATCTGCAAAAGTCATTTTTTTTTGTGTTCGAGGAGGCAGGGGAACATGAATACGTGTTTGTTTTTCGAATTTGAGCTCTTTCTGCAATGGGCACTTTTCATGCTCTAAGCAGTTTTTCCTAACAAATGCAAGATATAGCATGGGCTCTCTCCGCAAGGAAACATCATATCTGCAAAACTCATGGTTCTTTGGTGTTCAGTGAGCCGGGGGAACATGAATACGTGTTTGTTTTTCGAATTTGAGCTCTTTCTGCAATGGGCACTTTTCATGCTATAAGCAGTTTTTCCTAACAAATGCAAGATATAGCATGGGCTATCTCCGCAAGGAAACTTCAGATGTGCAAAAGTCATGGCTTTTTCATCTTCGGGGAGGCAGGGGAACAAGAATATGTGTTTGTTTTGCGAATTTGAGCTCTATCTGCATTGGGCACTTTTCATGCTATAAGCAGTTTTTCCTAACAAATGCAAGATATAACATGGGCTATCTCCGCAAGGAAACTTCATATCTACAAAGGTCATGGTTTTTTGGTCTTTGGGGAGGCAGGGGAACAGGAATATGTGTTTGTTTTTCGAATTTGAGCTCTTTCTGCAATGGGCACTTTTCATACTATAAGCGGTTTTTCCTAACAAATGCGGGATATAGCATGGGCTCTCTCCGCAAGGAAACATCAGATCTGCAAAACTCATGGTTTTTTGGTGTTCAGTGAGCCGGGGGAACATGAATACGTGTTTGTTTTTCGAATTTGAGCTCTTTCTGCAATGGGCACTTTTCATGCTCTAAGCAGTTTTTCCTAACAAATGCAACATATAGCATGGGCTATCTCCGCAAGGAAACTTCAGATGTGCAAAAGTCATGGTTTTTTCATCTTCGGGGAGGCAGGGGAACAGGAATATGTGTTTGTTTTGAGAATTTGAGCTCTATCTGCATTGGGCACTTTTCATGCTAAAAGCAGTTTTTCCTAACAAATGCAAGATATAACATGGGCTATCTCCGCAAGGAAACTTCATATCTGCAAAAGTCATGGTTTTTTGGTCTTTGGGGAGGCAGGGGAACAGGAATATGTGTTTGTTTTTCGAATTTGAGCTCTTTCTGCATTGGGCACTTTTCATACTATAAGCGGTTTTTCCTAACAAATGCGGGATATAGCATGGGCTCTCTCCGCAAGGAAACATCAGATCTGCAAAACTCATGGTTTTTTGGTGTTCAGTGAGCCGGGGGAACATGAATACGTGTTTGTTTTTCGAATTTGAGCTCTTTCTGCAATGGGCACTTTTCATGCTCTAAGCAGTTTTTCCTAACAAATGCAAGATATAGCATGGGCAATCTCCGCAAGGAAACATCAGATCTGCAAAAGTCATGGTTTTTTTTGTCTTCGGGGAGGCAGGGGAACAGGAATATGTGGGTTTTTTTGCGAATTTGAGCTCTATCTGCAATGGGCACTTTTCATGCTATAAGCAGTTTTTCCTAACAAATGCAAGATATAACATGGGCTCTCTCCGCAAGGAAACATCAGATCTGCAAAACTCATGGTTTTTTGGTGTTCAGTGAGCCGGGGGAACATGAATACGTGTTTGTTTTTCGAATTTGAGCTCTTTCTGCAATGGGCACTTTTCATGCTCTAAGCAGTTTTTCCTAACAAATGCAAGATATAGCATGGGCTATCTCCGCAAGGAAACTTCACATCTGCAAAAGTCATGGTTTTTTGGTCTTTGGAAAGGCAGGGGAACAGGAATATGTGTTTGTTTTTCGAATTTGAGCTCTTTCTGCAATGGGCACTTTTCATACTATAAGCAGTTTTTCCTAACAAATGCGGGATATAGCATGGGCTATCTCCGCAAGGAAACTTCAGATCTGCAAAAGTCATGGTTTTTTCATCTTCGGGGAGGAAGGGGAACAGGAATATGTGTTTGTTTTGCGAATTTGAGCTCTATCTGCATTGGGCACTTTTCATGCTCTAAGCAGTTTTTCCTAACAAATGCAAGATATAACATGGGCTATCTCCGCAAGGAAACTTCACATCTGCAAAAGTCATGGTTTTTTGGTCTTTGGGGAGGCAGGGGAACAGGAATATGTGTTTGTTTTTCGAATTTGAGCTCTTTCTGCAATGGACACTTTTCATACTATAAGCAGTTTTTCCTAACAAATGCGGGATATAGCATGGTCTATCTCCGCAAGGAAACTTCAGATCTGCAAAAGTCATGGTTTTTTCATCTTCGGGGAGGCAGGGGAACAGGAATATGTGTTTGCTTTGCGAATTTGAGCTCTATCTGCATTGGGCACTTTTCATGCTATAAGCAGTTTTTCCTAACAAATGCAAGATATAACATGGTCTATCTCCGGAAGGAGACATCAGATCTGCAAAACTCATGGTTTTTTGGTGTTCAGTCAGCCGGGGGAACATGAATACGTGTTTGTTTTTCGAATTTGAGCTCTTTCTGCTATGGGCACTTTTCATGCTCTAAGCAGTTTTTCCTAACAAATGCAAGATATAGCATGGGATATCTCCGCAAGGAAACTTCAGATCTGCAAAAGTCATGGTTTTTTGGTGTTCAGTCAGCCGGGGGAACATGAATATGTGTTTGTTTTTCGAATTTGAGCTCTTTCTGCAATGGGCACTTTTCATACTATAAGCAGTTTTTCCTAACAAATGCAAGATATAGCATGGGTAATCTGCAAGGAAACATCAGATCTGCAAAAGTCATGGTTTTTTTGTCTTCGGGGAGGCAGGGGAACAGGAATATGTGTTTGTTTTGCGAATTTGAGCTCTATCTGCATTGGGCACTTTTCATGCTCTAAGCAGTTTTTCCTAACAAATGCAAGATATAACATGGGCTATCTCCGCAAGGAAACTTCACATCTGCAAAAGTCATGGTTTTTTGGTCTTTGGGGAGGCAGGGGAACAGGAATATGTGTTTGTTTTTCGAATTTGAGCTCTTTCTGCAATGGGCACTTTTCATACTATAAGCAGTTTTTCCTAACAAATGCAAGATATAGCATGGGCTATCTCTGCAAGGAAACTTCAGATCTGCAAAAGTCATGGTTTTTTTGTCTTCGGGGAGGCAGGGGAACAGGAATATGTGTTTGTTTTTCGAATTTGAGCTCTTTCTGCAATGGGCACTTTTCATGCTCTAAGCAGTTTTTCCTAACAAATGCAAGATATAACATGGTCTATCTCCGGAAGGAGACATGAGATCTGCAAAACTCATGGTTTTTTGGTGTTCAGTCAGCCGGGGGAACATGAATACGTGTTTGTTTTTCGAATTTGAGCTCTTTCTGCTATGGGCACTTTTCATGCTCTAAGCAGTTTTTCCTAACAAATGCAAGATATAGCATGGGATATCTCCGCAAGGAAACTTCAGATCTGCAAAAGTCATGGTTTTTTGGTGTTCAGTCAGCCGGGGGAACATGAATACGTGTTTGTTTTTCGAATTTGAGCTCTTTCTGCAATGGGCACTTTTCATGCTCTAAGCAGTTTTTCCTAACAAATGCAAGATATAGCATGGGCTATCTCCGCAAGGAAACTTCAGATGTGCAAAAGTCATGGTTTTTTCATCTTCGGGGAGGCAGGGGAACAGGAATATGTGTTTGTTTTTCGAATTTGAGCTCTTTCTGCAATGGGCACTTTTCATACTATAAGCAGTTTTTCCTAACAAATGCAAGATATAGCATGGGCAATCTGCAAGGAAACATCAGATCTGCAAAAGTCATGGTTTTTTTGTCTTCGGGGAGGCAGGGGAACAGGAATATGTGTTTGTTTTGCGAATTTGAGCTCTATCTGCAATGGGCACTTTTCATGCTATAAGCAGTTTTTCCTAACAAATGCGGGATATAGCATGGGCTATCTCCGCAAGGAAACTTCAAATCTGCAAAAGTCATGGTTTTTTGGTCTTTGGGGAGGCAGGGGAACAGGAATATGTGTTTGTTTTTCGAATTTGAGCTCTTTCTGCAATGGGCACTTTTCATACTATAAGCAGTTTTTCCTAACAAATGCAAGATATAGCATGGGCTATCTCTGCAAGGAAACTTCAGATCTGCAAAAGTCATGGTTTTTTTGTCTTCGGGGAGGCAGGGGAACAGGAATATGTGTTTGTTTTTCGAATTTGAGCTCTTTCTGCAATGGGCACTTTTCATGCTCTAAGCAGTTTTTCCTAACAAATGCAAGATATAACATGGTCTATCTCCGGAAGGAGACATCAGATCTGCAAAACTCATGGTTTTTTGGTGTTCAGTCAGCCGGGGGAACATGAATACGTGTTTGTTTTTCGAATTTGAGCTCTTTCTGCTATGGGCACTTTTCATGCTCTAAGCAGTTTTTCCTAACAAATGCAAGATATAGCATGGGATATCTCCGCAAGGAAACTTCAGATCTGCAAAAGTCATGGTTTTTTGGTGTTCAGTCAGCCGGGGGAACATGAATACGTGTTTGTTTTTCGAATTTGAGCTCTTTCTGCAATGGGCACTTTTCATGCTCTAAGCAGTTTTTCCTAACAAATGCAAGATATAGCATGGGCTATCTCCGCAAGGAAACTTCAGATGTGCAAAAGTCATGGTTTTTTCATCTTCGGGGAGGCAGGGGAACAGGAATATGTGTTTGTTTTTCGAATTTGAGCTCTTTCTGCAATGGGCACTTTTCATACTATAAGCAGTTTTTCCTAACAAATGCAAGATATAGCATGGGCAATCTGCAAGGAAACATCAGATCTGCAAAAGTCATGTTTTTTTTGTCTTCGGGGAGGCAGGGGAACAGGAATATGTGTTTGTTTTGCGAATTTGAGCTCTATCTGCAATGGGCACTTTTCATGCTATAAGCAGTTTTTCCTAACAAATGCGGGATATAGCATGGGCTATCTCCGCAAGGAAACTTCAAATCTGCAAAAGTCATGGTTTTTTCATCTTCGGGGAGGCAGGGGAACAGGAATATGTGTTTGTTTTGCGAATTTGAGCTCTATCTGCATTGGGCACTTTTCATGCTATAAGCAGTTTTTCCTAACAAATGCAAGATATAACATGGGCTATCTCTGCAAGGAGACATCAGATCTGCAAAACTCATGGTTTTTTGGTGTTCAGTCAGCCGGGGGAACATGAATACGTGTTTGTTTTTCGAATTTGAGCTCTTTCTGCAATGGGCACTTTTCATGCTCTAAGCAGTTTTTCCTAACAAATGCAAGATATAGCATGGGCTCTCTCCGCAAGGAAACATCATATCTGCAAAACTCATGGTTCTTTGGTGTTCAGTGAGCCGGGGGAACATGAATACGTGTTTGTTTTTCGAATTTGAGCTCTTTCTGCAATGGGCACTTTTCATACTATAAGCAGTTTTTCCTAACAAATGCAAGATATAGCATGGGCTATCTCTGCAAGGAAACTTCAGATCTGCAAAAGTCATGGTTTTTTTGTCTTCGGGGAGGCAGGGGAACAGGAATATGTGTTTGTTTTTCGAATTTGAGCTCTTTCTGCAATGGGCACTTTTCATGCTCTAAGCAGTTTTTCCTAACAAATGCAAGATATAACATGGGCTATCTCCGCAAGGAAACTTCAGATGTGCAAAAGTCATGGCTTTTTCATCTTCGGGGAGGCAGGGGAACAAGAATATGTGTTTGTTTTGCGAATTTGAGCTCTATCTGCATTGGGCACTTTTCATGCTCTAAGCAGTTTTTCCTAACAAATGCAAGATATAACATGGGCTATCTCCGCAAGGAAACTTGACATCTGCAAAAGTCATGGTTTTTTGGTCTTTGGGGAGGCAGGGGAACAGGAATATGTGTTTGTTTTTCGAATTTGAGCTCTTTCTGCAATGGGCACTTTTCATACTATAAGCAGTTTTTCCTAACAAATGCGGGATATAGCATGGGCTATCTCCGCAAGGAAACTTCAGATCTGCAAAAGTCATGGTTTTTTCATCTTCGGGGAGGCAGGGGAACAGGAATATGTGTTTGTTTTTCGAATTTGAGCTCTATCTGCATTGGGCACTTTTCATGCTATAAGCCGTTTTTCCTAACAAATGCAAGATATAACATGGGCTATCTCTGCAAGGAGACATCAGATCTGCAAAACTCATGGTTTTTTGGTGTTCAGTCAGCCGGGGGAACATGAATACGTGTTTGTTTTTCGAATTTGAGCTCTTTCTGCAATGGGCACTTTTCATGCTCTAAGCAGTTTTTCCTAACAAATGCAAGATATAGCATGGACTATCTCCGCAAGGAAACTTCAGATGTGCAAAAGTAATGGTTTTTTGGTCTTTGGGGAGGCAGGGGAACAGGAATATGTGTTTGTTTTTCGAATTTGAGCTCTTTCTGCATTGGGCACTTTTCATACTATAAGCGGTTTTTCCTAACAAATGCGGGATATAGCATGGGCTCTCTCCGCAAGGAAACATCAGATCTGCAAAACTCATGGTTTTTTGGTGTTCAGTGAGCCGGGGGAACATGAATACGTGTTTGTTTTTCGAATTTGAGCTCTTTCTGCTATGGGCACTTTTCATGCTCTAAGCAGTTTTTCCTAACAAATGCAAGATATAGCATGGGATATCTCCGCAAGGAAACTTCAGATCTGCAAAAGTCATGGTTTTTTGGTGTTCAGTCAGCCGGGGGAACATGAATACGTGTTTGTTTTTCGAATTTGAGCTCTTTCTGCAATGGGCACTTTTCATGCTCTAAGCAGTTTTTCCTAACAAATGCAAGATATAGCATGGGCTATCTCCGCAAGGAAACTTCAGATGTGCAAAAGTCATGGTTTTTTCATCTTCGGGGAGGCAGGGGAACAGGAATATGTGTTTGTTTTTCGAATTTGAGCTCTTTCTGCAATGGGCACTTTTCATACTATAAGCAGTTTTTCCTAACAAATGCAAGATATAGCATGGGCAATCTGCAAGGAAACATCAGATCTGCAAAAGTCATGGTTTTTTTGTCTTCGGGGAGGCAGGGGAACAGGAATATGTGTTTGTTTTGCGAATTTGAGCTCTATCTGCAATGGGCACTTTTCATGCTATAAGCAGTTTTTCCTAACAAATGCGGGATATAGCATGGGCTATCTCCGCAAGGAAACTTCAAATCTGCAAAAGTCATGGTTTTTTGGTCTTTGGGGAGGCAGGGGAACAGGAATATGTGTTTGTTTTTCGAATTTGAGCTCTTTCTGCAATGGGCACTTTTCATACTATAAGCAGTTTTTCCTAACAAATGCAAGATATAGCATGGGCTATCTCTGCAAGGAAACTTCAGATCTGCAAAAGTCATGGTTTTTTTGTCTTCGGGGAGGCAGGGGAACAGGAATATGTGTTTGTTTTTCGAATTTGAGCTCTTTCTGCAATGGGCACTTTTCATGCTCTAAGCAGTTTTTCCTAACAAATGCAAGATATAACATGGTCTATCTCCGGAAGGAGACATCAGATCTGCAAAACTCATGGTTTTTTGGTGTTCAGTCAGCCGGGGGAACATGAATACGTGTTTGTTTTTCGAATTTGAGCTCTTTCTGCTATGGGCACTTTTCATGCTCTAAGCAGTTTTTCCTAACAAATGCAAGATATAGCATGGGATATCTCCGCAAGGAAACTTCAGATCTGCAAAAGTCATGGTTTTTTGGTGTTCAGTCAGCCGGGGGAACATGAATACGTGTTTGTTTTTCGAATTTGAGCTCTTTCTGCAATGGGCACTTTTCATGCTCTAAGCAGTTTTTCCTAACAAATGCAAGATATAGCATGGGCTATCTCCGCAAGGAAACTTCAGATGTGCAAAAGTCATGGTTTTTTCATCTTCGGGGAGGCAGGGGAACAGGAATATGTGTTTGTTTTTCGAATTTGAGCTCTTTCTGCAATGGGCACTTTTCATACTATAAGCAGTTTTTCCTAACAAATGCAAGATATAGCATGGGCAATCTGCAAGGAAACATCAGATCTGCAAAAGTCATGTTTTTTTTGTCTTCGGGGAGGCAGGGGAACAGGAATATGTGTTTGTTTTGCGAATTTGAGCTCTATCTGCAATGGGCACTTTTCATGCTATAAGCAGTTTTTCCTAACAAATGCGGGATATAGCATGGGCTATCTCCGCAAGGAAACTTCAAATCTGCAAAAGTCATGGTTTTTTCATCTTCGGGGAGGCAGGGGAACAGGAATATGTGTTTGTTTTGCGAATTTGAGCTCTATCTGCATTGGGCACTTTTCATGCTATAAGCAGTTTTTCCTAACAAATGCAAGATATAACATGGGCTATCTCTGCAAGGAGACATCAGATCTGCAAAACTCATGGTTTTTTGGTGTTCAGTCAGCCGGGGGAACATGAATACGTGTTTGTTTTTCGAATTTGAGCTCTTTCTGCAATGGGCACTTTTCATGCTCTAAGCAGTTTTTCCTAACAAATGCAAGATATAGCATGGGCTCTCTCCGCAAGGAAACATCATATCTGCAAAACTCATGGTTCTTTGGTGTTCAGTGAGCCGGGGGAACATGAATACGTGTTTGTTTTTCGAATTTGAGCTCTTTCTGCAATGGGCACTTTTCATACTATAAGCAGTTTTTCCTAACAAATGCAAGATATAGCATGGGCTATCTCTGCAAGGAAACTTCAGATCTGCAAAAGTCATGGTTTTTTTGTCTTCGGGGAGGCAGGGGAACAGGAATATGTGTTTGTTTTTCGAATTTGAGCTCTTTCTGCAATGGGCACTTTTCATGCTCTAAGCAGTTTTTCCTAACAAATGCAAGATATAACATGGGCTATCTCCGCAAGGAAACTTCAGATGTGCAAAAGTCATGGCTTTTTCATCTTTGGGGAGGCAGGGGAACAAGAATATGTGTTTGTTTTGCGAATTTGAGCTCTATCTGCATTGGGCACTTTTCATGCTCTAAGCAGTTTTTCCTAACAAATGCAAGATATAACATGGGCTATCTCCGCAAGGAAACTTGACATCTGCAAAAGTCATGGTTTTTTGGTCTTTGGGGAGGCAGGGGAACAGGAATATGTGTTTGTTTTTCGAATTTGAGCTCTTTCTGCAATGGGCACTTTTCATACTATAAGCAGTTTTTCCTAACAAATGCGGGATATAGCATGGGCTATCTCCGCAAGGAAACTTCAGATCTGCAAAAGTCATGGTTTTTTCATCTTCGGGGAGGCAGGGGAACAGGAATATGTGTTTGTTTTTCGAATTTGAGCTCTATCTGCATTGGGCACTTTTCATGCTATAAGCCGTTTTTCCTAACAAATGCAAGATATAACATGGGCTATCTCTGCAAGGAGACATCAGATCTGCAAAACTCATGGTTTTTTGGTGTTCAGTCAGCCGGGGGAACATGAATACGTGTTTGTTTTTCGAATTTGAGCTCTTTCTGCAATGGGCACTTTTCATGCTCTAAGCAGTTTTTCCTAACAAATGCAAGATATAGCATGGACTATCTCCGCAAGGAAACTTCAGATGTGCAAAAGTAATGGTTTTTTGGTCTTTGGGGAGGCAGGGGAACAGGAATATGTGTTTGTTTTTCGAATTTGAGCTCTTTCTGCATTGGGCACTTTTCATACTATAAGCGGTTTTTCCTAACAAATGCGGGATATAGCATGGGCTCTCTCCGCAAGGAAACATCAGATCTGCAAAACTCATGGTTTTTTGGTGTTCAGTGAGCCGGGGGAACATGAATACGTGTTTGTTTTTCGAATTTGAGCTCTTTCTGCAATGGGCACTTTTCATGCTCTAAGCAGTTTTTCCTAACAAATGCAAGATATAGCATGGGCTATCTCCGCAAGGAAACTTCACATCTGCAAAAGTCATGGTTTTTTGGTCTTTGGGGAGGCAGGGAAACAGGAATATGTGTTTGTTTTTCGAATTTGAGCTCTTTCTGCAATGGGCACTTTTCATACTATAAGCAGTTTTTCCTAACAAATGCGGGATATAGCATGGGCTATCTCCGCAAGGAAACTTCAGATCTGCAAAAGTCATGGTTTTTTCATCTTCGGGGAGGAAGGGGAACAGGAATATGTGTTTGTTTTGCGAATTTGAGCTCTATCTGCGTTGGGCACTTTTCATGCTATCAGCAGTTTTTCCTAACAAATGCAAGATATAACATGGGCTATCTCCGGAAGGAGACATCAGATCTGCAAAACTCATGGCTTTTTCATCTTCGGGGAGGCAGGGGAACAAGAATATGTGTTTGTTTTGCGAATTTGAGCTCTATCTGCATTGGGCACTTTTCATGCTCTAAGCAGTTTTTCCTAACAAATGCAAGATATAACATGGGCTATCTCCGCAAGGAAACTTCAGATGTGCAAAAGTCATGGCTTTTTCATCTTCGGGGAGGCAGGGGAACAAGAATATGTGTTTGTTTTGCGAATTTGAGCTCTATCTGCATTGGGCACTTTTCATGCTCTAAGCAGTTTTTCCTAACAAATGCAAGATATAACATGGGCTATCTCCGCAAGGAAACTTGACATCTGCAAAAGTCATGGTTTTTTGGTCTTTGGGGAGGCAGGGGAACAGGAATATGTGTTTGTTTTTCGAATTTGAGCTCTTTCTGCAATGGGCACTTTTCATACTATAAGCAGTTTTTCCTAACAAATGCGGGATATAGCATGGGCTATCTCCGCAAGGAAACTTCAGATCTGCAAAAGTCATGGTTTTTTCATCTTCGGGGAGGCAGGGGAACAGGAATATGTGTTTGTTTTGCGAATTTGAGCTCTATCTGCGTTGGGCACTTTTCATGCTATCAGCAGTTTTTCCTAACAAATGCAAGATATAACATGGGCTATCTCCGGAAGGAGACATCAGATCTGCAAAACTCATGGCTTTTTCATCTTCGGGGAGGCAGGGGAACAAGAATATGTGTTTGTTTTGCGAATTTGAGCTCTATCTGCATTGGGCACTTTTCATGCTCTAAGCAGTTTTTCCTAACAAATGCAAGATATAACATGGGCTATCTCCGCAAGGAAACTTCAGATGTGCAAAAGTCATGGCTTTTTCATCTTCGGGGAGGCAGGGGAACAAGAATATGTGTTTGTTTTGCAAATTTGAGCTCTATCTGCATTGGGCACTTTTCATGCTCTAAGCAGTTTTTCCTAACAAATGCGGGATATAGCATGGGCTATCTCCGCAAGGAAACTTCAGATCTGCAAAAGTCATGGTTTTTTCATCTTCAGGGAGGAAGGGGAACAGGAATATGTGTTTGTTTTGCGAATTTGAGCTCTATCTGCATTGGGCACTTTTCATGCTCTAAGCAGTTTTTCCTAACAAATGCAAGATATAACATGGGCTATCTCCGCAAGGAAACTTCACATCTGCAAAAGTCATGGTTTTTTGGTCTTTGGGGAGGCAGGGGAACAGGAATATGTGTTTGTTTTTCGAATTTGAGCTCTTTCTGCAATGGACACTTTTCATACTATAAGCAGTTTTTCCTAACAAATGCGGGATATAGCATGGTCTATCTCCGCAAGGAAACTTCAGATCTGCAAAAGTCATGGTTTTTTCATCTTCGGGGAGGCAGGGGAACAGGAATATGTGTTTGCTTTGCGAATTTGAGCTCTATCTGCATTGGGCACTTTTCATGCTATAAGCAGTTTTTCCTAACAAATGCAAGATATAACATGGTCTATCTCCGGAAGGAGACATCAGATCTGCAAAACTCATGGTTTTTTGGTGTTCAGTCAGCCGGGGGAACATGAATACGTGTTTGTTTTTCGAATTTGAGCTCTTTCTGCTATGGGCACTTTTCATGCTCTAAGCAGTTTTTCCTAACAAATGCAAGATATAGCATGGGATATCTCCGCAAGGAAACTTCAGATCTGCAAAAGTCATGGTTTTTTGGTGTTCAGTCAGCCGGGGGAACATGAATACGTGTTTGTTTTTCGAATTTGAGCTCTTTCTGCAATGGGCACTTTTCATGCTCTAAGCAGTTTTTCCTAACAAATGCAAGATATAGCATGGGCAATCTCCGCAAGGAAACTTTAGATGTGCAAAAGTCATGGTTTTTTCATCTTCGGGGAGGCAGGGGAACAGGAATATGTGTTTGTTTTTCGAATTTGAGCTCTTTCTGCAATGGGCACTTTTCATACTATAAGCAGTTTTTCCTAACAAATGCAAGATATAGCATGGGTAATCTGCAAGGAAACATCAGATCTGCAAAAGTCATGGTTTTTTTGTCTTCGGGGAGGCAGGGGAACAGGAATATGTGTTTGTTTTGCGAATTTGAGCTCTATCTGCATTGGGCACTTTTCATGCTCTAAGCAGTTTTTCCTAACAAATGCAAGATATAACATGGGCTATCTCCGCAAGGAAACTTCACATCTGCAAAAGTCATGGTTTTTTGGTCTTTGGGGAAGCAGGGGAACAGGAATATGTGTTTGTTTTTCGAATTTGAGCTCTTTCTGCAATGGGCACTTTTCATACTATAAGCAGTTTTTCCTAACAAATGCAAGATATAGCATGGGCTATCTCTGCAAGGAAACTTCAGATCTGCAAAAGTCATGGTTTTTTTGTCTTCGGGGAGGCAGGGGAACAGGAATATGTGTTTGTTTTTCGAATTTGAGCTCTTTCTGCAATGGGCACTTTTCATGCTCTAAGCAGTTTTTCCTAACAAATGCAAGATATAACATGGTCTATCTCCGGAAGGAGACATGAGATCTGCAAAACTCATGGTTTTTTGGTGTTCAGTCAGCCGGGGGAACATGAATACGTGTTTGTTTTTCGAATTTGAGCTCTTTCTGCTATGGGCACTTTTCATGCTCTAAGCAGTTTTTCCTAACAAATGCAAGATATAACATGGGCTATCTCCGCAAGGAAACTTCACATCTGCAAAAGTCATGGTTTTTTGGTCTTTGGGGAGGCAGGGGAACAGGAATATGTGTTTGTTTTTCGAATTTGAGCTCTTTCTGCAATGGACACTTTTCATACTATAAGCAGTTTTTCCTAACAAATGCGGGATATAGCATGGTCTATCTCCGCAAGGAAACTTCAGATCTGCAAAAGTCATGGTTTTTTCATCTTCGGGGAGGCAGGGGAACAGGAATATGTGTTTGCTTTGCGAATTTGAGCTCTATCTGCATTGGGCACTTTTCATGCTATAAGCAGTTTTTCCTAACAAATGCAAGATATAACATGGTCTATCTCCGGAAGGAGACATGAGATCTGCAAAACTCATGGTTTTTTGGTGTTCAGTCAGCCGGGGGAACATGAATACGTGTTTGTTTTTCGAATTTGAGCTCTTTCTGCTATGGGCACTTTTCATGCTCTAAGCAGTTTTTCCTAACAAATGCAAGATATAACATGGGCTATCTCCGCAAGGAAACTTCACATCTGCAAAAGTCATGGTTTTTTGGTCTTTGGGGAGGCAGGGGAACAGGAATATGTGTTTGTTTTTCGAATTTGAGCTCTTTCTGCAATGGACACTTTTCATACTATAAGCAGTTTTTCCTAACAAATGCGGGATATAGCATGGTCTATCTCCGCAAGGAAACTTCAGATCTGCAAAAGTCATGGTTTTTTCATCTTCGGGGAGGCAGGGGAACAGGAATATGTGTTTGCTTTGCGAATTTGAGCTCTATCTGCATTGGGCACTTTTCATGCTATAAGCCGTTTTTCCTAACAAATGCAAGATATAACATGGGCTATCTCCGCAAGGAAACTTCACATCTGCAAAAGTCATGGTTTTTTGGTCTTTGGGGAAGCAGGGGAACAGGAATATGTGTTTGTTTTTCGAATTTGAGCTCTTTCTGCAATGGGCACTTTTCATACTATAAGCAGTTTTTCCTAACAAATGCAAGATATAGCATGGGCTATCTCTGCAAGGAAACTTCAGATCTGCAAAAGTCATGGTTTTTTTGTCTTCGGGGAAGCAGGGGAACAGGAATATGTGTTTGTTTTTCGAATTTGAGCTCTTTCTGCAATGGGCACTTTTCATGCTCTAAGCAGTTTTTCCTAACAAATGCAAGATATAACATGGTCTATCTCCGGAAGGAGACATGAGATCTGCAAAACTCATGGTTTTTTGGTGTTCAGTCAGCCGGGGGAACATGAATACGTGTTTGTTTTTCGAATTTGAGCTCTTTCTGCTATGGGCACTTTTCATGCTCTAAGCAGTTTTTCCTAACAAATGCAAGATATAGCATGGGCTATCTCCGCAAGGAAACTTCAGATCTGCAAAAGTCATGGTTTTTTCATCTTCAGGGAGGAAGGGGAACAGGAATATGTGTTTGTTTTGCGAATTTGAGCTCTATCTGCATTGGGCACTTTTCATGCTCTAAGCAGTTTTTCCTAACAAATGCAAGATATAACATGGGCTATCTCCGCAAGGAAACTTCACATCTGCAAAAGTCATGGTTTTTTGGTCTTTGGGGAGGCAGGGGAACAGGAATATGTGTTTGTTTTTCGAATTTGAGCTCTTTCTGCAATGGACACTTTTCATACTATAAGCAGTTTTTCCTAACAAATGCGGGATATAGCATGGTCTATCTCCGCAAGGAAACTTCAGATCTGCAAAAGTCATGGTTTTTTCATCTTCGGGGAGGCAGGGGAACAGGAATATGTGTTTGCTTTGCGAATTTGAGCTCTATCTGCATTGGGCACTTTTCATGCTATAAGCAGTTTTTCCTAACAAATGCAAGATATAACATGGTCTATCTCCGGAAGGAGACATCAGATCTGCAAAACTCATGGTTTTTTGGTGTTCAGTCAGCCGGGGGAACATGAATACGTGTTTGTTTTTCGAATTTGAGCTCTTTCTGCTATGGGCACTTTTCATGCTCTAAGCAGTTTTTCCTAACAAATGCAAGATATAGCATGGGATATCTCCGCAAGGAAACTTCAGATCTGCAAAAGTCATGGTTTTTTGGTGTTCAGTCAGCCGGGGGAACATGAATACGTGTTTGTTTTTCGAATTTGAGCTCTTTCTGCAATGGGCACTTTTCATGCTCTAAGCAGTTTTTCCTAACAAATGCAAGATATAGCATGGGCAATCTCCGCAAGGAAACTTTAGATGTGCAAAAGTCATGGTTTTTTCATCTTCGGGGAGGCAGGGGAACAGGAATATGTGTTTGTTTTTCGAATTTGAGCTCTTTCTGCAATGGGCACTTTTCATACTATAAGCAGTTTTTCCTAACAAATGCAAGATATAGCATGGGTAATCTGCAAGGAAACATCAGATCTGCAAAAGTCATGGTTTTTTTGTCTTCGGGGAGGCAGGGGAACAGGAATATGTGTTTGTTTTGCGAATTTGAGCTCTATCTGCATTGGGCACTTTTCATGCTCTAAGCAGTTTTTCCTAACAAATGCAAGATATAACATGGGCTATCTCCGCAAGGAAACTTCACATCTGCAAAAGTCATGGTTTTTTGGTCTTTGGGGAAGCAGGGGAACAGGAATATGTGTTTGTTTTTCGAATTTGAGCTCTTTCTGCAATGGGCACTTTTCATACTATAAGCAGTTTTTCCTAACAAATGCAAGATATAGCATGGGCTATCTCTGCAAGGAAACTTCAGATCTGCAAAAGTCATGGTTTTTTTGTCTTCGGGGAGGCAGGGGAACAGGAATATGTGTTTGTTTTTCGAATTTGAGCTCTTTCTGCAATGGGCACTTTTCATGCTCTAAGCAGTTTTTCCTAACAAATGCAAGATATAACATGGTCTATCTCCGGAAGGAGACATGAGATCTGCAAAACTCATGGTTTTTTGGTGTTCAGTCAGCCGGGGGAACATGAATACGTGTTTGTTTTTCGAATTTGAGCTCTTTCTGCTATGGGCACTTTTCATGCTCTAAGCAGTTTTTCCTAACAAATGCAAGATATAACATGGGCTATCTCCGCAAGGAAACTTCACATCTGCAAAAGTCATGGTTTTTTGGTCTTTGGGGAGGCAGGGGAACAGGAATATGTGTTTGTTTTTCGAATTTGAGCTCTTTCTGCAATGGACACTTTTCATACTATAAGCAGTTTTTCCTAACAAATGCGGGATATAGCATGGTCTATCTCCGCAAGGAAACTTCAGATCTGCAAAAGTCATGGTTTTTTCATCTTCGGGGAGGCAGGGGAACAGGAATATGTGTTTGCTTTGCGAATTTGAGCTCTATCTGCATTGGGCACTTTTCATGCTATAAGCAGTTTTTCCTAACAAATGCAAGATATAACATGGTCTATCTCCGGAAGGAGACATGAGATCTGCAAAACTCATGGTTTTTTGGTGTTCAGTCAGCCGGGGGAACATGAATACGTGTTTGTTTTTCGAATTTGAGCTCTTTCTGCTATGGGCACTTTTCATGCTCTAAGCAGTTTTTCCTAACAAATGCAAGATATAACATGGGCTATCTCCGCAAGGAAACTTCACATCTGCAAAAGTCATGGTTTTTTGGTCTTTGGGGAGGCAGGGGAACAGGAATATGTGTTTGTTTTTCGAATTTGAGCTCTTTCTGCAATGGACACTTTTCATACTATAAGCAGTTTTTCCTAACAAATGCGGGATATAGCATGGTCTATCTCCGCAAGGAAACTTCAGATCTGCAAAAGTCATGGTTTTTTCATCTTCGGGGAGGCAGGGGAACAGGAATATGTGTTTGCTTTGCGAATTTGAGCTCTATCTGCATTGGGCACTTTTCATGCTATAAGCCGTTTTTCCTAACAAATGCAAGATATAACATGGGCTATCTCCGCAAGGAAACTTCACATCTGCAAAAGTCATGGTTTTTTGGTCTTTGGGGAAGCAGGGGAACAGGAATATGTGTTTGTTTTTCGAATTTGAGCTCTTTCTGCAATGGGCACTTTTCATACTATAAGCAGTTTTTCCTAACAAATGCAAGATATAGCATGGGCTATCTCTGCAAGGAAACTTCAGATCTGCAAAAGTCATGGTTTTTTTGTCTTCGGGGAAGCAGGGGAACAGGAATATGTGTTTGTTTTTCGAATTTGAGCTCTTTCTGCAATGGGCACTTTTCATGCTCTAAGCAGTTTTTCCTAACAAATGCAAGATATAACATGGTCTATCTCCGGAAGGAGACATGAGATCTGCAAAACTCATGGTTTTTTGGTGTTCAGTCAGCCGGGGGAACATGAATACGTGTTTGTTTTTCGAATTTGAGCTCTTTCTGCTATGGGCACTTTTCATGCTCTAAGCAGTTTTTCCTAACAAATGCAAGATATAGCATGGGCTATCTCCGCAAGGAAACTTCACATCTGCAAAAGTCATGGTTTTTTGGTCTTTGGGGAGGCAGGGGAACAGGAATATGTGTTTGTTTTTCGAATTTGAGCTCTTTCTGCAATGGGCACTTTTCATACTATAAGCAGTTTTTCCTAACAAATGCGGGATATAGCATGGGCTATCTCCGCAAGGAAACTTCAGATCTGCAAAAGTCATGGTTTTTTCATCTTCGGGGAGGAAGGGGAACAGGAATATGTGTTTGTTTTGCGAATTTGAGCTCTATCTGCATTGGGCACTTTTCATGCTATCAGCAGTTTTTCCTAACAAATGCAAGATATAACATGGGCTATCTCCGGAAGGAGACATCAGATCTGCAAAACTCATGGTTTTTTGGTGTTCAGTCAGCCGGGGGAACATGAATACGTGTTTGTTTTTCGAATTTGAGCTCTTTCTGCTATGGGCACTTTTCATGCTCTAAGCAGTTTTTCCTAACAAATGCAAGATATAGCATGGGATATCTCCGCAAGGAAACTTCAGATCTGCAAAAGTCATGGTTTTTTGGTGTTCAGTCAGCCGGGGGAACATGAATACGTGTTTGTTTTTCGAATTTGAGCTCTTTCTGCAATGGGCACTTTTCATGCTCTAAGCAGTTTTTCCTAACAAATGCAAGATATAGCATGTTCTATCTCCGCAAGGAAACTTCAGATGTGCAAAAGTCATGGTTTTTTCATCTTCGGGGAGGCAGGGGAACAGGAATATGTGTTTGTTTTTCGAATTTGAGCTCTTTCTGCAATGGGCACTTTTCATACTATAAGCAGTTTTTCCTAACAAATGCAAGATATAGCATGGGCAATCTCTGCAAGGAAACATCAGATCTGCAAAAGTCATGGTTTTTTTGTCTTCGGGGAGGCAGGGGAACAGGAATATGTGTTTGTTTTGCGAATTTGAGCTCTTTCTGCAATAGGCACTTTTCATGCTCTAAGCAGTTTTTCCTAACAAATGCAAGATATAGCATGGGCAATCTCCGCAAGGAAACTTCAGATCTGCAAAAGTCATTTTTTTTTTGTGTTCGGGGAGGCAGGGGAACATGAATACGTGTTTGTTTTTCGAATTTGAGCTCTTTCTGCAATGGGCACTTTTCATGCTCTAAGCAGTTTTTCCTAACAAATGCAAGATATAGCATGGGCTATCTCCGCAAGGAAACTTTAGATGTGCAAAAGTCATGGTTTTTTCATATTCGGGGAGGCAGGGGAACAGGAATATGTGTTTGTTTTTCGAATTTGAGCTCTTTCTGCAATGGGCACTTTTCATACTATAAGCAGTTTTTCCTAACAAATGCAAGATATAGCATGGGTAATCTGCAAGGAAACATCAGATCTGCAAAAGTCATGGTTTTTTTGTCTTCGGGGAGGCAGGGGAACAGGAATATGTGTTTGTTTTGCGAATTTGAGCTCTATCTGCATTGGGCACTTTTCATGCTCTAAGCAGTTTTTCCTAACAAATGCAAGATATAACATGGGCTATCTCCGCAAGGAAACTTCACATCTGCAAAAGTCATGGTTTTTTGGTCTTTGGAGAGGCAGGGGAACAGGAATATGTGTTTGTTTTTCGAATTTGAGCTCTTTCTGCAATGGGCACTTTTCATACTATAAGCAGTTTTTCCTAACAAATGCAAGATATAGCATGGGCTATCTCTGCAAGGAAACTTCAGATCTGCAAAAGTCATGGTTTTTTTGTCTTCGGGGAGGCAGGGGAACAGGAATATGTGTTTGTTTTTCGAATTTGAGCTCTTTCTGCAATGGGCACTTTTCATGCTCTAAGCAGTTTTTCCTAACAAATGCAAGATATAACATGGTCTATCTCCGGAAGGAGACATGAGATCTGCAAAACTCATGGTTTTTTGGTGTTCAGTCAGCCGGGGGAACATGAATACGTGTTTGTTTTTCGAATTTGAGCTCTTTCTGCTATGGGCACTTTTCATGCTCTAAGCAGTTTTTCCTAACAAATGCAAGATATAGCATGGGCTATCTCCGCAAGGAAACTTCACATCTGCAAAAGTCATGGTTTTTTGGTCTTTGGGGAGGCAGGGGAACAGGAATATGTGTTTGTTTTTCGAATTTGAGCTCTTTCTGCAATGGGCACTTTTCATACTATAAGCAGTTTTTCCTAACAAATGCGGGATATAGCATGGGCTATCTCCGCAAGGAAACTTCAGATCTGCAAAAGTCATGGTTTTTTCATCTTCGGGGAGGAAGGGGAACAGGAATATGTGTTTGTTTTGCGAATTTGAGCTCTATCTGCATTGGGCACTTTTCATGCTATCAGCAGTTTTTCCTAACAAATGCAAGATATAACATGGGCTATCTCCGGAAGGAGACATCAGATCTGCAAAACTCATGGTTTTTTGGTGTTCAGTCAGCCGGGGGAACATGAATACGTGTTTGTTTTTCGAATTTGAGCTCTTTCTGCTATGGGCACTTTTCATGCTTTAAGCAGTTTTTCCTAACAAATGCAAGATATAGCATGGGATATCTCCGCAAGGAAACTTCAGATCTGCAAAAGTCATGGTTTTTTGGTGTTCAGTCAGCCGGGGGAACATGAATACGTGTTTGTTTTTCGAATTTGAGCTCTTTCTGCAATGGGCACTTTTCATGCTCTAAGCAGTTTTTCCTAACAAATGCAAGATATAGCATGTTCTATCTCCGCAAGGAAACTTCAGATGTGCAAAAGTCATGGTTTTTTCATCTTCGGGGAGGCAGGGGAACAGGAATATGTGTTTGTTTTTCGAATTTGAGCTCTTTCTGCAATGGGCACTTTTCATACTATAAGCAGTTTTTCCTAACAAATGCAAGATATAGCATGGGCAATCTCTGCAAGGAAACATCAGATCTGCAAAAGTCATGGTTTTTTTGTCTTCGGGGAGGCAGGGGAACAGGAATATGTGTTTGTTTTGCGAATTTGAGCTCTTTCTGCAATAGGCACTTTTCATGCTCTAAGCAGTTTTTCCTAACAAATGCAAGATATAGCATGGGCAATCTCCGCAAGGAAACTTCAGATCTGCAAAAGTCATTTTTTTTTTGTGTTCGGGGAGGCAGGGGAACATGAATACGTGTTTGTTTTTCGAATTTGAGCTCTTTCTGCAATGGGCACTTTTCATGCTCTAAGCAGTTTTTCCTAACAAATGCAAGATATAGCATGGGCTCTCTCCGCAAGGAAACATCATATCTGCAAAACTCATGGTTCTTTGGTGTTCAGTGAGCCGGGGGAACATGAATACGTGTTTGTTTTTCGAATTTGAGCTCTTTCTGCAATGGGCACTTTTCATACTATAAGCAGTTTTTCCTAACAAATGCAAGATATAGCATGGGCTATCTCTGCAAGGAAACTTCAGATCTGCAAAAGTCATGGTTTTTTTGTCTTCGAGGAGGCAGGGGAACAGGAATATGTGTTTGTTTTTCGAATTTGAGCTCTTTCTGCAATGGGCACTTTTCATGCTCTAAGCAGTTTTTCCTAACAAATGCAAGATATAGCATGGGCTATCTCCGCAAGGAAACTTCAGATGTGCAAAAGTCATGGCTTTTTCATCTTCGGGGAGGCAGGGGAACAAGAATATGTGTTTGTTTTGCGAATTTGAGCTCTATCTGCATTGGGCACTTTTCATGCTATAAGCAGTTTTTCCTAACAAATGCAAGATATAACATGGGCTATCTCCGCAAGGAAACCTCAGATGTGCAAAAGTTATGGTTTTTTCATCTTCGGGGAGGCAGGGGAACAGGAATATGTGTTTGTTTTTCGAATTTGAGCTCTTTCTGCAATGGGCACTTTTCATACTATAAGCAGTTTTTCCTAACAAATGCAAGATATAGCATGGGCAATCTGCAAGGAAACATCAGATCTGCAAAAGTCATGGTTTTTTTGTCTTCGGGGAGGCAGGGGAACAGGAATATGTGTTTGTTTTGCGAATTTGAGCTCTATCTGCAATGGGCACTTTTCATGCTATAAGCAGTTTTTCCTAACAAATGCGGGATATAGCATGGGCTATCTCCGCAAGGAAACTTCAAATCTGCAAAAGTCATGGTTTTTTCATCTTCGGGGAGGCAGGGGAACAGGAATATGTGTTTGTTTTGCGAATTTGAGCTCTATCTGCATTGGGCACTTTTCATGCTATAAGCAGTTTTTCCTAACAAATGCAAGATATAACATGGGCTATCTCTGCAAGGAAACTTCAGATCTGCAAAAGTCATGGTTTTTTTGTCTTCGGGGAGGCAGGGGAACAGGAATATGTGTTTGTTTTTCGAATTTGAGCTCTTTCTGCAATGGGCACTTTTCATGCTCTAAGCAGTTTTTCCTAACAAATGCAAGATATAGCATGGGCAATCTGCAAGGAAACATCAGATCTGCAAAAGTCATGGTTTTTTTGTCTTCGGGGAGGCAGGGGAACAGGAATATGTGTTTGTTTTGCGAATTTGAGCTCTATCTGCAATGGGCACTTTTCATGCTATAAGCAGTTTTTCCTAACAAATGCGGGATATAGCATGGGCTATCTCTGCAAGGAAACTTCAAATCTGCAAAAGTCATGGTTTTTTCATCTTCGGGGAGGCAGGGGAACAGGAATATGTGTTTGTTTTGCGAATTTGAGCTCTATCTGCATTGGGCACTTTTCATGCTATAAGCAGTTTTTCCTAACAAATGCAAGATATAACATGGGCTATCTCTGCAAGGAAACTTCAGATCTGCAAAAGTCATGGTTTTTTTGTCTTCGGGGAGGCAGGGGAACAGGAATATGTGTTTGTTTTTCGAATTTGAGCTCTTTCTGCAATGGGCACTTTTCATGCTCTAAGCAGTTTTTCCTAACAAATGCAAGATATAACATGGGCTATCTCCGCAAGGAGACATCAGATCTGCAAAACTCATGGTTTTTTGGTGTTCAGTCAGCCGGGGGAACATGAATACGTGTTTGTTTTTCGAATTTGAGCTCTTTCTGCAATGGGCACTTTTCATGCTCTAAGCAGTTTTTCCTAACAAATGCAAGATATAGCATGGGCTATCTCCGCAAGGAAACTTCAGATGTGCAAAAGTCATGGCTTTTTCATCTTCGGGGAGGCAGGGGAACAAGAATATGTGTTTGTTTTGCGAATTTGAGCTCTATCTGCATTGGGCACTTTTCATGCTCTAAGCAGTTTTTCCTAACAAATGCAAGATATAACATGGGCTATCTCCGCAAGGAAACTTCACATCTGCAAAAGTCATGGTTTTTTGGTCTTTGGGGAGGCAGGGGAACAGGAATATGTGTTTGTTTTTCGAATTTGAGCTCTTTCTGCAATGGGCACTTTTCATACTATAAGCAGTTTTTCCTAACAAATGCGGGATATAGCATGGGCTATCTCCGCAAGGAAACTTCAGATCTGCAAAAGTCATGGTTTTTTCATCTTCGGGGTTGCAAGGGAACAGGAATATGTGTCTGTTTTTCGAATTTGAGCTCTATCTGCATTGGGCACTTTTCATGCTATAAGCCGTTTTTCCTAACAAATGCAAGATATAACATGGGCTATCTCCGCAAGGAGACATCAGATCTGCAAAACCCATGGTTTTTTGGTGTTCAGTCAGCCGGGGGAACATGAATACGTGTTTGTTTTTCGAATTTGAGCTCTTTCTGCAATGGGCACTTTTCATGCTCTAAGCAGTTTTTCCTAACAAATGCAAGATATAGCATGGACTATCTCCGCAAGGAAACTTCAGATGTGCAAAAGTCATGGTTTTTTAGTCTTCGGGGAGGCAGGGGAATAGGAATATGTGTTTGTTTTTCGAATTTGAGCTCTTTCTGCAATGGGCACTTTTCATACTATAAGCAGTTTTTCCTAACAAATGCGGGATATAGCATGGGCTCTCTCCGCAAGGAAACATCAGATCTGCAAAACTCATGGTTTTTTGGTGTTCAGTGAGCCGGGGGAACATGAATACGTGTTTGTTTTTCGAATTTGAGCTCTTTCTGCAATGGGCACTTTTCATGCTCTAAGCAGTTTTTCCTAACAAATGCAAGATATAGCATGGGCTATCTCCGCAAGGAAACTTCAGATGTGCAAAGGTCATGGTTTTTTCATCTTCGGGGAGGCAGGGGAACAGGAATATGTGTTTGTTTTGCGAATTTGAGCTCTATCTGCATTGGGCACTTTTCATGCTAAAAGCAGTTTTTCCTAACAAATGCAAGATATAACATGGGCTATCTCCGCAAGGAAACTTCATATCTGCAAAAGTCATGGTTTTTTGGTCTTTGGGGAGGCAGGGGAACAGGAATATGTGTTTGTTTTTCGAATTTGAGCTCTTTCTGCATTGGGCACTTTTCATACTATAAGCGGTTTTTCCTAACAAATGCGGGATATAGCATGGGCTATCTCCGCAAGGAAACTTCAGATCTGCAAAAGTCATGGTTTTTTCATCTTCGGGGAGGAAGGGGAACAGGAATATGTGTTTGTTTTGCGAATTTGAGCTCTATCTGCATTGGGCACTTTTCATGCTATCAGCAGTTTTTCCTAACAAATGCAAGATATAACATGGGCTATCTCCGGAAGGAGACATCAGATCTGCAAAACTCATGGTTTTTTGGTGTTCAGTCAGCCGGGGGAACATGAATATGTGTTTGTTTTTCGAATTTGAGCTCTTTCTGCTATGGGCACTTTTCATACTATAAGCAGTTTTTCCTAACAAATGCAAGATATAGCATGGGCAATCTCTGCAAGGAAACATCAGATCTGCAAAAGTCATGGTTTTTTTGTCTTCGGGGAGGCAGGGGAACAGGAATATGTGTTTGTTTTTCGAATTTGAGCTCTTTCTGCAATGGGCACTTTTCATACTATAAGCAGTTTTTCCTAACAAATGCAAGATATAGCATGGGCAATCTCTGCAAGGAAACATCAGATCTGCAAAAGTCATGGTTTTTTTGTCTTCGGGGAGGCAGGGGAACAGGAATATGTGTTTGTTTTGCGAATTTGAGCTCTTTCTGCAATGGGCACATTTCATGCTCTAAGCAGTTTTTCCTAACAAATGCAAGATATAGCATGGGCAATCTCCGCAAGGAAACTTCAGATCTGCAAAAGTCATTTTTTTTTGTGTTCGAGGAGGCAGGGGAACATGAATACGTGTTTGTTTTTCGAATTTGAGCTCTTTCTGCAATGGGCACTTTTCATGCTCTAAGCAGTTTTTCCTAACAAATGCAAGATATAGCATGGGCTCTCTCCGCAAGGAAACATCATATCTGCAAAACTCATGGTTCTTTGGTGTTCAGTGAGCCGGGGGAACATGAATACGTGTTTGTTTTTCGAATTTGAGCTCTTTCTGCAATGGGCACTTTTCATGCTATAAGCAGTTTTTCCTAACAAATGCAAGATATAGCATGGGCTATCTCCGCAAGGAAACTTCAGATGTGCAAAAGTCATGGCTTTTTCATCTTCGGGGAGGCAGGGGAACAAGAATATGTGTTTGTTTTGCGAATTTGAGCTCTATCTGCATTGGGCACTTTTCATGCTATAAGCAGTTTTTCCTAACAAATGCAAGATATAACATGGGCTATCTCCGCAAGGAAACTTCATATCTACAAAGGTCATGGTTTTTTGGTCTTTGGGGAGGCAGGGGAACAGGAATATGTGTTTGTTTTTCGAATTTGAGCTCTTTCTGCAATGGGCACTTTTCATACTATAAGCGGTTTTTCCTAACAAATGCGGGATATAGCATGGGCTCTCTCCGCAAGGAAACATCAGATCTGCAAAACTCATGGTTTTTTGGTGTTCAGTGAGCCGGGGGAACATGAATACGTGTTTGTTTTTCGAATTTGAGCTCTTTCTGCAATGGGCACTTTTCATGCTCTAAGCAGTTTTTCCTAACAAATGCAACATATAGCATGGGCTATCTCCGCAAGGAAACTTCAGATGTGCAAAAGTCATGGTTTTTTCATCTTCGGGGAGGCAGGGGAACAGGAATATGTGTTTGTTTTGAGAATTTGAGCTCTATCTGCATTGGGCACTTTTCATGCTAAAAGCAGTTTTTCCTAACAAATGCAAGATATAACATGGGCTATCTCCGCAAGGAAACTTCATATCTGCAAAAGTCATGGTTTTTTGGTCTTTGGGGAGGCAGGGGAACAGGAATATGTGTTTGTTTTTCGAATTTGAGCTCTTTCTGCATTGGGCACTTTTCATACTATAAGCGGTTTTTCCTAACAAATGCGGGATATAGCATGGGCTCTCTCCGCAAGGAAACATCAGATCTGCAAAACTCATGGTTTTTTGGTGTTCAGTGAGCCGGGGGAACATGAATACGTGTTTGTTTTTCGAATTTGAGCTCTTTCTGCAATGGGCACTTTTCATGCTCTAAGCAGTTTTTCCTAACAAATGCAAGATATAGCATGGGCAATCTCCGCAAGGAAACATCAGATCTGCAAAAGTCATGGTTTTTTTTGTCTTCGGGGAGGCAGGGGAACAGGAATATGTGGGTTTTTTTGCGAATTTGAGCTCTATCTGCAATGGGCACTTTTCATGCTATAAGCAGTTTTTCCTAACAAATGCAAGATATAACATGGGCTCTCTCCGCAAGGAAACATCAGATCTGCAAAACTCATGGTTTTTTGGTGTTCAGTGAGCCGGGGGAACATGAATACGTGTTTGTTTTTCGAATTTGAGCTCTTTCTGCAATGGGCACTTTTCATGCTCTAAGCAGTTTTTCCTAACAAATGCAAGATATAGCATGGGCTATCTCCGCAAGGAAACTTCACATCTGCAAAAGTCATGGTTTTTTGGTCTTTGGAAAGGCAGGGGAACAGGAATATGTGTTTGTTTTTCGAATTTGAGCTCTTTCTGCAATGGGCACTTTTCATACTATAAGCAGTTTTTCCTAACAAATGCGGGATATAGCATGGGCTATCTCCGCAAGGAAACTTCAGATCTGCAAAAGTCATGGTTTTTTCATCTTCGGGGAGGAAGGGGAACAGGAATATGTGTTTGTTTTGCGAATTTGAGCTCTATCTGCATTGGGCACTTTTCATGCTCTAAGCAGTTTTTCCTAACAAATGCAAGATATAACATGGGCTATCTCCGCAAGGAAACTTCACATCTGCAAAAGTCATGGTTTTTTGGTCTTTGGGGAGGCAGGGGAACAGGAATATGTGTTTGTTTTTCGAATTTGAGCTCTTTCTGCAATGGACACTTTTCATACTATAAGCAGTTTTTCCTAACAAATGCGGGATATAGCATGGTCTATCTCCGCAAGGAAACTTCAGATCTGCAAAAGTCATGGTTTTTTCATCTTCGGGGAGGCAGGGGAACAGGAATATGTGTTTGCTTTGCGAATTTGAGCTCTATCTGCATTGGGCACTTTTCATGCTATAAGCAGTTTTTCCTAACAAATGCAAGATATAACATGGTCTATCTCCGGAAGGAGACATCAGATCTGCAAAACTCATGGTTTTTTGGTGTTCAGTCAGCCGGGGGAACATGAATACGTGTTTGTTTTTCGAATTTGAGCTCTTTCTGCTATGGGCACTTTTCATGCTCTAAGCAGTTTTTCCTAACAAATGCAAGATATAGCATGGGATATCTCCGCAAGGAAACTTCAGATCTGCAAAAGTCATGGTTTTTTGGTGTTCAGTCAGCCGGGGGAACATGAATACGTGTTTGTTTTTCGAATTTGAGCTCTTTCTGCAATGGGCACTTTTCATGCTCTAAGCAGTTTTTCCTAACAAATGCAAGATATAGCATGGGCTATCTCCGCAAGGAAACTTTAGATGTGCAAAAGTCATGGTTTTTTCATCTTCGGGGAGGCAGGGGAACAGGAATATGTGTTTGTTTTTCGAATTTGAGCTCTTTCTGCAATGGGCACTTTTCATACTATAAGCAGTTTTTCCTAACAAATGCAAGATATAGCATGGGTAATCTGCAAGGAAACATCAGATCTGCAAAAGTCATGGTTTTTTTGTCTTCGGGGAGGCAGGGGAACAGGAATATGTGTTTGTTTTGCGAATTTGAGCTCTATCTGCATTGGGCACTTTTCATGCTCTAAGCAGTTTTTCCTAACAAATGCAAGATATAACATGGGCTATCTCCGCAAGGAAACTTCACATCTGCAAAAGTCATGGTTTTTTGGTCTTTGGGGAGGCAGGGGAACAGGAATATGTGTTTGTTTTTCGAATTTGAGCTCTTTCTGCAATGGGCACTTTTCATACTATAAGCAGTTTTTCCTAACAAATGCAAGATATAGCATGGGCTATCTCTGCAAGGAAACTTCAGATCTGCAAAAGTCATGGTTTTTTTGTCTTCGGGGAGGCAGGGGAACAGGAATATGTGTTTGTTTTTCGAATTTGAGCTCTTTCTGCAATGGGCACTTTTCATGCTCTAAGCAGTTTTTCCTAACAAATGCAAGATATAACATGGTCTATCTCCGGAAGGAGACATGAGATCTGCAAAACTCATGGTTTTTTGGTGTTCAGTCAGCCGGGGGAACATGAATACGTGTTTGTTTTTCGAATTTGAGCTCTTTCTGCTATGGGCACTTTTCATGCTCTAAGCAGTTTTTCCTAACAAATGCAAGATATAGCATGGGATATCTCCGCAAGGAAACTTCAGATCTGCAAAAGTCATGGTTTTTTGGTGTTCAGTCAGCCGGGGGAACATGAATACGTGTTTGTTTTTCGAATTTGAGCTCTTTCTGCAATGGGCACTTTTCATGCTCTAAGCAGTTTTTCCTAACAAATGCAAGATATAGCATGGGCTATCTCCGCAAGGAAACTTCAGATGTGCAAAAGTCATGGTTTTTTCATCTTCGGGGAGGCAGGGGAACAGGAATATGTGTTTGTTTTTCGAATTTGAGCTCTTTCTGCAATGGGCACTTTTCATACTATAAGCAGTTTTTCCTAACAAATGCAAGATATAGCATGGGCAATCTGCAAGGAAACATCAGATCTGCAAAAGTCATGGTTTTTTTGTCTTCGGGGAGGCAGGGGAACAGGAATATGTGTTTGTTTTGCGAATTTGAGCTCTATCTGCAATGGGCACTTTTCATGCTATAAGCAGTTTTTCCTAACAAATGCGGGATATAGCATGGGCTATCTCCGCAAGGAAACTTCAAATCTGCAAAAGTCATGGTTTTTTGGTCTTTGGGGAGGCAGGGGAACAGGAATATGTGTTTGTTTTTCGAATTTGAGCTCTTTCTGCAATGGGCACTTTTCATACTATAAGCAGTTTTTCCTAACAAATGCAAGATATAGCATGGGCTATCTCTGCAAGGAAACTTCAGATCTGCAAAAGTCATGGTTTTTTTGTCTTCGGGGAGGCAGGGGAACAGGAATATGTGTTTGTTTTTCGAATTTGAGCTCTTTCTGCAATGGGCACTTTTCATGCTCTAAGCAGTTTTTCCTAACAAATGCAAGATATAACATGGTCTATCTCCGGAAGGAGACATCAGATCTGCAAAACTCATGGTTTTTTGGTGTTCAGTCAGCCGGGGGAACATGAATACGTGTTTGTTTTTCGAATTTGAGCTCTTTCTGCTATGGGCACTTTTCATGCTCTAAGCAGTTTTTCCTAACAAATGCAAGATATAGCATGGGATATCTCCGCAAGGAAACTTCAGATCTGCAAAAGTCATGGTTTTTTGGTGTTCAGTCAGCCGGGGGAACATGAATACGTGTTTGTTTTTCGAATTTGAGCTCTTTCTGCAATGGGCACTTTTCATGCTCTAAGCAGTTTTTCCTAACAAATGCAAGATATAGCATGGGCTATCTCCGCAAGGAAACTTCAGATGTGCAAAAGTCATGGTTTTTTCATCTTCGGGGAGGCAGGGGAACAGGAATATGTGTTTGTTTTTCGAATTTGAGCTCTTTCTGCAATGGGCACTTTTCATACTATAAGCAGTTTTTCCTAACAAATGCAAGATATAGCATGGGCAATCTGCAAGGAAACATCAGATCTGCAAAAGTCATGTTTTTTTTGTCTTCGGGGAGGCAGGGGAACAGGAATATGTGTTTGTTTTGCGAATTTGAGCTCTATCTGCAATGGGCACTTTTCATGCTATAAGCAGTTTTTCCTAACAAATGCGGGATATAGCATGGGCTATCTCCGCAAGGAAACTTCAAATCTGCAAAAGTCATGGTTTTTTCATCTTCGGGGAGGCAGGGGAACAGGAATATGTGTTTGTTTTGCGAATTTGAGCTCTATCTGCATTGGGCACTTTTCATGCTATAAGCAGTTTTTCCTAACAAATGCAAGATATAACATGGGCTATCTCTGCAAGGAGATATCAGATCTGCAAAACTCATGGTTTTTTGGTGTTCAGTCAGCCGGGGGAACATGAATACGTGTTTGTTTTTCGAATTTGAGCTCTTTCTGCAATGGGCACTTTTCATGCTCTAAGCAGTTTTTCCTAACAAATGCAAGATATAGCATGGGCTCTCTCCGCAAGGAAACATCATATCTGCAAAACTCATGGTTCTTTGGTGTTCAGTGAGCCGGGGGAACATGAATACGTGTTTGTTTTTCGAATTTGAGCTCTTTCTGCAATGGGCACTTTTCATACTATAAGCAGTTTTTCCTAACAAATGCAAGATATAGCATGGGCTATCTCTGCAAGGAAACTTCAGATCTGCAAAAGTCATGGTTTTTTTGTCTTCGGGGAGGCAGGGGAACAGGAATATGTGTTTGTTTTTCGAATTTGAGCTCTTTCTGCAATGGGCACTTTTCATGCTCTAAGCAGTTTTTCCTAACAAATGCAAGATATAACATGGGCTATCTCCGCAAGGAAACTTCAGATGTGCAAAAGTCATGGCTTTTTCATCTTCGGGGAGGCAGGGGAACAAGAATATGTGTTTGTTTTGCGAATTTGAGCTCTATCTGCATTGGGCACTTTTCATGCTCTAAGCAGTTTTTCCTAACAAATGCAAGATATAACATGGGCTATCTCCGCAAGGAAACTTGACATCTGCAAAAGTCATGGTTTTTTGGTCTTTGGGGAGGCAGGGGAACAGGAATATGTGTTTGTTTTTCGAATTTGAGCTCTTTCTGCAATGGGCACTTTTCATACTATAAGCAGTTTTTCCTAACAAATGCGGGATATAGCATGGGCTATCTCCGCAAGGAAACTTCAGATCTGCAAAAGTCATGGTTTTTTCATCTTCGGGGAGGCAGGGGAACAGGAATATGTGTTTGTTTTTCGAATTTGAGCTCTATCTGCATTGGGCACTTTTCATGCTATAAGCCGTTTTTCCTAACAAATGCAAGATATAACATGGGCTATCTCTGCAAGGAGACATCAGATCTGCAAAACTCATGGTTTTTTGGTGTTCAGTCAGCCGGGGGAACATGAATACGTGTTTGTTTTTCGAATTTGAGCTCTTTCTGCAATGGGCACTTTTCATGCTCTAAGCAGTTTTTCCTAACAAATGCAAGATATAGCATGGACTATCTCCGCAAGGAAACTTCAGATGTGCAAAAGTAATGGTTTTTTGGTCTTTGGGGAGGCAGGGGAACAGGAATATGTGTTTGTTTTTCGAATTTGAGCTCTTTCTGCATTGGGCACTTTTCATACTATAAGCGGTTTTTCCTAACAAATGCGGGATATAGCATGGGCTCTCTCCGCAAGGAAACATCAGATCTGCAAAACTCATGGTTTTTTGGTGTTCAGTGAGCCGGGGGAACATGAATACGTGTTTGTTTTTCGAATTTGAGCTCTTTCTGCAATGGGCACTTTTCATGCTCTAAGCAGTTTTTCCTAACAAATGCAAGATATAGCATGGGCTATCTCCGCAAGGAAACTTCACATCTGCAAAAGTCATGGTTTTTTGGTCTTTGGGGAGGCAGGGAAACAGGAATATGTGTTTGTTTTTCGAATTTGAGCTCTTTCTGCAATGGGCACTTTTCATACTATAAGCAGTTTTTCCTAACAAATGCGGGATATAGCATGGGCTATCTCCGCAAGGAAACTTCAGATCTGCAAAAGTCATGGTTTTTTCATCTTCGGGGAGGAAGGGGAACAGGAATATGTGTTTGTTTTGCGAATTTGAGCTCTATCTGCGTTGGGCACTTTTCATGCTATCAGCAGTTTTTCCTAACAAATGCAAGATATAACATGGGCTATCTCCGGAAGGAGACATCAGATCTGCAAAACTCATGGCTTTTTCATCTTCGGGGAGGCAGGGGAACAAGAATATGTGTTTGTTTTGCGAATTTGAGCTCTATCTGCATTGGGCACTTTTCATGCTCTAAGCAGTTTTTCCTAACAAATGCAAGATATAACATGGGCTATCTCCGCAAGGAAACTTCAGATGTGCAAAAGTCATGGCTTTTTCATCTTCGGGGAGGCAGGGGAACAAGAATATGTGTTTGTTTTGCGAATTTGAGCTCTATCTGCATTGGGCACTTTTCATGCTCTAAGCAGTTTTTCCTAACAAATGCAAGATATAACATGGGCTATCTCCGCAAGGAAACTTGACATCTGCAAAAGTCATGGTTTTTTGGTCTTTGGGGAGGCAGGGGAACAGGAATATGTGTTTGTTTTTCGAATTTGAGCTCTTTCTGCAATGGGCACTTTTCATACTATAAGCAGTTTTTCCTAACAAATGCGGGATATAGCATGGGCTATCTCCGCAAGGAAACTTCAGATCTGCAAAAGTCATGGTTTTTTCATCTTCGGGGAGGCAGGGGAACAGGAATATGTGTTTGTTTTGCGAATTTGAGCTCTATCTGCGTTGGGCACTTTTCATGCTATCAGCAGTTTTTCCTAACAAATGCAAGATATAACATGGGCTATCTCCGGAAGGAGACATCAGATCTGCAAAACTCATGGCTTTTTCATCTTCGGGGAGGCAGGGGAACAAGAATATGTGTTTGTTTTGCGAATTTGAGCTCTATCTGCATTGGGCACTTTTCATGCTCTAAGCAGTTTTTCCTAACAAATGCAAGATATAACATGGGCTATCTCCGCAAGGAAACTTCAGATGTGCAAAAGTCATGGCTTTTTCATCTTCGGGGAGGCAGGGGAACAAGAATATGTGTTTGTTTTGCGAATTTGAGCTCTATCTGCATTGGGCACTTTTCATGCTCTAAGCAGTTTTTCCTAACAAATGCAAGATATAGCATGGGCTATCTCCGCAAGGAAACTTCACATCTGCAAAAGTCATGGTTTTTTGGTCTTTGGGGAGGCAGGGAAACAGGAATATGTGTTTGTTTTTCGAATTTGAGCTCTTTCTGCAATGGGCACTTTTCATACTATAAGCAGTTTTTCCTAACAAATGCGGGATATAGCATGGGCTATCTCCGCAAGGAAACTTCAGATCTGCAAAAGTCATGGTTTTTTCATCTTCGAGGAGGAAGGGGAACAGGAATATGTGTTTGTTTTGCGAATTTGAGCTCTATCTGCGTTGGGCACTTTTCATGCTATCAGCAGTTTTTCCTAACAAATGCAAGATATAACATGGGCTATCTCCGGAAGGAGACATCAGATCTGCAAAACTCATGGCTTTTTCATCTTCGGGGAGGCAGGGGAACAAGAATATGTGTTTGTTTTGCGAATTTGAGCTCTATCTGCATTGGGCACTTTTCATGCTCTAAGCAGTTTTTCCTAACAAATGCAAGATATAACATGGGCTATCTCCGCAAGGAAACTTCAGATGTGCAAAAGTCATGGCTTTTTCATCTTCGGGGAGGCAGGGGAACAAGAATATGTGTTTGTTTTGCGAATTTGAGCTCTATCTGCATTGGGCACTTTTCATGCTCTAAGCAGTTTTTCCTAACAAATGCAAGATATAACATGGGCTATCTCCGCAAGGAAACTTGACATCTGCAAAAGTCATGGTTTTTTGGTCTTTGGGGAGGCAGGGGAACAGGAATATGTGTTTGTTTTTCGAATTTGAGCTCTTTCTGCAATGGGCACTTTTCATACTATAAGCAGTTTTTCCTAACAAATGCGGGATATAGCATGGGCTATCTCCGCAAGGAAACTTCAGATCTGCAAAAGTCATGGTTTTTTCATCTTCGGGGAGGCAGGGGAACAGGAATATGTGTTTTTTTTGCGAATTTGAGCTCTATCTGCGTTGGGCACTTTTCATGCTATCAGCAGTTTTTCCTAACAAATGCAAGATATAACATGGGCTATCTCCGGAAGGAGACATCAGATCTGCAAAACTCATGGCTTTTTCATCTTCGGGGAGGCAGGGGAACAAGAATATGTGTTTGTTTTGCGAATTTGAGCTCTATCTGCATTGGGCACTTTTCATGCTCTAAGCAGTTTTTCCTAACAAATGCAAGATATAACATGGGCTATCTCCGCAAGGAAACTTCAGATGTGCAAAAGTCATGGCTTTTTCATCTTCGGGGAGGCAGGGGAACAAGAATATGTGTTTGTTTTGCGAATTTGAGCTCTATCTGCATTGGGCACTTTTCATGCTATAAGCCGTTTTTCCTAACAAATGCAAGATATAGCATGGGCAATCTCCGCAAGGAAACTTCAGATGTGCAAAAGTCATGGTTTTTTAGTCTTCGGGGAGGCAGGGGAATAGGAATATGTGTTTGTTTTTCGAATTTGAGCTCTTTCTGCAATGGGCACTTTTCATACTATAAGCAGTTTTTCCTAACAAATGCGGGATATAGCATGGGCTCTCTCCGCAAGGAAACATCAGATCTGCAAAACTCATGGTTTTTTGGTGTTCAGTGAGCCGGGGGAACATGAATACGTGTTTGTTTTTCGAATTTGAGCTCTTTCTGCAATGGGCACTTTTCATGCTCTAAGCAGTTTTTCCTAACAAATGCAAGATATAGCATGGGCTATCTCCCCAAGGAAACTTCAGATGTGCAAAAGTCATGGTTTTTTCATCTTCGGGGAGGCAGGGGAACAGGAATATGTGTTTGTTTTGCGAATTTGAGCTCTATCTGCATTGGGCACTTTTCATGCTAAAAGCAGTTTTTCCTAACAAATGCAAGATATAACATGGGCTATCTCCGCAAGGAAACTTCATATCTGCAAAAGTCATGGTTTTTTGGTCTTTGGGGAGGCAGGGGAACAGGAATATGTGTTTGTTTTTCGAATTTGAGCTCTTTCTGCATTGGGCACTTTTCATACTATAAGCGGTTTTTCCTAACAAATGCGGGATATAGCATGGGCTCTCTCCGCAAGGAAACATCAGATCTGCAAAACTCATGGTTTTTTGGTGTTCAGTGAGCCGGGGGAACATGAATACGTGTTTGTTTTTCGAATTTGAGCTCTTTCTGCAATGGGCACTTTTCATTCTCTAAGCAGTTTTTCCTAACAAATGCAAGATATAGCATGGGCTATCTTCGCATGGAAACTTCAGATGTGCAAAAGTCATGGTTTTTTAGTCTTCGGGGAGGCAGGGGAATAGGAATATGTGTTTGTTTTTCGAATTTGAGCTCTATCTGCAATGGGCACTTTTCATGCTATAAGCAGTTTTTCCTAACAAATGCAAGATATAACATGGGCTCTCTCCGCAAGGAAACATCAGATCTGCAAAACTCATGGTTTTTTGGTGTTCAGTGAGCCGGGGGAACATGAATACGTGTTTGTTTTTCGAATTTGAGCTCTTTCTGCAATGGGCACTTTTCATGCTCTAAGCAGTTTTTCCTAACAAATGCAAGATATAGCATGGGCTATCTCCGCAAGGAAACTTCACATCTGCAAAAGTCATGGTTTTTTGGTCTTTGGGGAGGCAGGGGAACAGGAATATGTGTTTGTTTTTCGAATTTGAGCTCTTTCTGCAATGGGCACTTTTCATACTATAAGCAGTTTTTCCTAACAAATGCGGGATATAGCATGGGCTATCTCCGCAAGGAAACTTCAGATCTGCAAAAGTCATGGTTTTTTCATCTTCGGGGAGGAAGGGGAACAGGAATATGTGTTTGTTTTGCGAATTTGAGCTCTATCTGCATTGGGCACTTTTCATGCTATCAGCAGTTTTTCCTAACAAATGCAAGATATAACATGGGCTATCTCCGGAAGGAGACATCAGATCTGCAAAACTCATGGTTTTTTGGTGTTCAGTCAGCCGGGGGAACATGAATACGTGTTTGTTTTTCGAATTTGAGCTCTTTCTGCTATGGGCACTTTTCATGCTCTAAGCAGTTTTTCCTAACAAATGCAAGATATAGCATGGGATATCTCCGCAAGGAAACTTCAGATCTGCAAAAGTCATGGTTTTTTGGTGTTCAGTCAGCCGGGGGAACATGAATACGTGTTTGTTTTTCGAATTTGAGCTCTTTCTGCAATGGGCACTTTTCATGCTCTAAGCAGTTTTTCCTAACAAATGCAAGATATAGCATGGGCTATCTCCGCAAGGAAACTTCAGATGTGCAAAAGTCATGGTTTTTTCATCTTCGGGGAGGCAGGGGAACAGGAATATGTGTTTGTTTTTCGAATTTGAGCTCTTTCTGCAATGGGCACTTTTCATACTATAAGCAGTTTTTCCTAACAAATGCAAGATATAGCATGGGCAATCTCTGCAAGGAAACATCAGATCTGCAAAAGTCATGGTTTTTTTTGTCTTCGGGGAGGCAGGGGAACAGGAATATGTGTTTGTTTTGCGAATTTGAGCTCTTTCTGCAATGGGCACTTTTCATGCTCTAAGCAGTTTTTCCTAACAAATGCAAGATATAGCATGGGCAATCTCCGCAAGGAAACTTCAGATCTGCAAAAGTCATTTTTTTTTTGTGTTCGGGGAGGCAGGGGAACATGAATACGTGTTTGTTTTTCGAATTTGAGCTCTTTCTGCAATGGGCACTTTTCATGCTCTAAGCAGTTTTTCCTAACAAATGCAAGATATAGCATGGGCTCTCTCCGCAAGGAAACATCATATCTGCAAAACTCATGGTTCTTTGGTGTTCAGTGAGCCGGGGGAACATGAATACGTGTTTGTTTTTCGAATTTGAGCTCTTTCTGCAATGGGCACTTTTCATACTATAAGCAGTTTTTCCTAACAAATGCAAGATATAGCATGGGCTATCTCTGCAAGGAAACTTCAGATCTGCAAAAGTCATGGTTTTTTTGTCTTCGGGGAGGCAGGGGAACAGGAATATGTGTTTGTTTTTCGAATTTGAGCTCTATCTGCAATGGGCACTTTTCATGCTATAAGCAGTTTTTCCTAACAAATGCAAGATATAACATGGGCTCTCTCCGCAAGGAAACATCAGATCTGCAAAACTCATGGTTTTTTGGTGTTCAGTGAGCCGGGGGAACATGAATACGTGTTTGTTTTTCGAATTTGAGCTCTTTCTGCAATGGGCACTTTTCATGCTCTAAGCAGTTTTTCCTAACAAATGCAAGATATAGCATGGGCTATCTCCGCAAGGAAACTTCACATCTGCAAAAGTCATGGTTTTTTGGTCTTTGGGGAGGCAGGGGAACAGGAATATCTGTTTGTTTTTCGAATTTGAGCTCTTTCTGCAATGGGCACTTTTCATACTATAAGCAGTTTTTCCTAACAAATGCGGGATATAGCATGGGCTATCTCCGCAAGGAAACTTCAGATCTGCAAAAGTCATGGTTTTTTCATCTTCGGGGAGGAAGGGGAACAGGAATATGTGTTTGTTTTGCGAAATTGAGCTCTATCTGCATTGGGCACTTTTCATGCTATCAGCAGTTTTTCCTAACAAATGCAAGATATAACATGGGCTATCTCCGGAAGGAGACATCAGATCTGCAAAACTCATGGTTTTTTTGTCTTCGGGGAGGCAGGGGAACAGGAATATGTGTTTGTTTTGCGAATTTGAGCTCTTTCTGCAATAGGCACTTTTCATGCTCTAAGCAGTTTTTCCTAACAAATGCAAGATATAGCATGGGCAATCTCCGCAAGGAAACTTCAGATCTGCAAAAGTCATTTTTTTTTGTGTTCGGGGAGGCAGGGGAACATGAATACGTGTTTGTTTTTCGAATTTGAGCTCTTTCTGCAATGGGCACTTTTCATGCTCTAAGCAGTTTTTCCTAACAAATGCAAGATATAGCATGGGCTCTCTCCGCAAGGAAACATCATATCTGCAAAACTCATGGTTCTTTGGTGTTCAGTGAGCCGGGGGAACATGAATACGTGTTTGTTTTTCGAATTTGAGCTCTTTCTGCAATGGGCACTTTTCATACTATAAGCAGTTTTTCCTAACAAATGCAAGATATAGCATGGGCTATCTCTGCAAGGAAACTTCAGATCTGCAAAAGTCATGGTTTTTTTGTCTTCGGGGAGGCAGGGGAACAGGAATATGTGTTTGTTTTTCGAATTTGAGCTCTTTCTGCAATGGGCACTTTTCATACTATAAGCAGTTTTTCCTAACAAATGCGGGATATAGCATGGGCTATCTCCGCAAGGAAACTTCAGATCTGCAAAAGTCATGGTTTTTTCATCTTCGGGGAGGAAGGGGAACAGGAATATGTGTTTGTTTTTCGAATTTGAGCTCTTTCTGCAATGGGCACTTTTCATGCTCTAAGCAGTTTTTCCTAACAAATGCAAGATATAGCATGGGCTCTCTCCGCAAGGAAACATCATATCTGCAAAACTCATGGTTCTTTGGTGTTCAGTGAGCCGGGGGAACATGAATACGTGTTTGTTTTTCGAATTTGAGCTCTTTCTGCAATGGGCACTTTTCATACTATAAGCAGTTTTTCCTAACAAATGCAAGATATAGCATGGGCAATCTCCGCAAGGAAACTTCAGATCTGCAAAAGTCATTTTTTTTTGTGTTCGGGGAGGCAGGGGAACATGAATACGTGTTTGTTTTTCGAATTTGAGCTCTTTCTGCAATGGGCACTTTTCATGCTCTAAGCAGTTTTTCCTAACAAATGCAAGATATAGCATGGGCTCTCTCCGCAAGGAAACATCATATCTGCAAAACTCATGGTTCTTTGGTGTTCAGTGAGCCGGGGGAACATGAATACGTGTTTGTTTTTCGAATTTGAGCTCTTTCTGCAATGGGCACTTTTCATACTATAAGCAGTTTTTCCTAACAAATGCAAGATATAGCATGGGCTATCTCTGCAAGGAAACTTCAGATCTGCAAAAGTCATGGTTTTTTTGTCTTCGGGGAGGCAGGGGAACAGGAATATGTGTTTGTTTTTCGAATTTGAGCTCTTTCTGCAATGGGCACTTTTCATGCTCTAAGCAGTTTTTCCTAACAAATGCAAGATATAGCATGGTCTATCTCCGCAAGGAAACTTCAGATGTGCAAAAGTCATGGCTTTTTCATCTTCGGGGAGGCAAGGGAACAAGAATATGTGTTTGTTTTGCGAATTTGAGCTCTATCTGCATTGGGCACTTTTCATGCTATCAGCAGTTTTTCCTAACAAATGCAAGATATAACATGGGCTATCTCCGGAAGGAGACATCAGATCTGCAAAACTCATGGTTTTTTGGTGTTCAGTCAGCCGGGGGAACATGAATACGTGTTTGTTTTTCGAATTTGAGCTCTTTCTGCTATGGGCACTTTTCATGCTCTAAGCAGTTTTTCCTAACAAATGCAAGATATAGCATGGGATATCTCCGCAAGGAAACTTCAGATCTGCAAAAGTCATGGTTTTTTGGTGTTCAGTCAGCCGGGGGAACATGAATACGTGTTTGTTTTTCGAATTTGAGCTCTTTCTGCAATGGGCACTTTTCATGCTCTAAGCAGTTTTTCCTAACAAATGCAAGATATAGCATGGGCTATCTCCGCAAGGAAACTTCAGATGTGCAAAAGTCATGGTTTTTTCATCTTCGGGGAGGCAGGGGAACAGGAATATGTGTTTGTTTTTCGAATTTGAGCTCTTTCTGCAATGGGCACTTTTCATACTATAAGCAGTTTTTCCTAACAAATGCAAGATATAGCATGGGCAATCTCTGCAAGGAAACATCAGATCTGCAAAAGTCATGGTTTTTTTTGTCTTCGGGGAGGCAGGGGAACAGGAATATGTGTTTGTTTTGCGAATTTGAGCTCTTTCTGCAATGGGCACTTTTCATGCTCTAAGCAGTTTTTCCTAACAAATGCAAGATATAGCATGGGCAATCTCCGCAAGGAAACTTCAGATCTGCAAAAGTCATTTTTTTTTGTGTTCGGGGAGGCAGGGGAACATGAATACGTGTTTGTTTTTCGAATTTGAGCTCTTTCTGCAATGGGCACTTTTCATGCTCTAAGCAGTTTTTCCTAACAAATGCAAGATATAGCATGGGCTCTCTCCGCAAGGAAACATCATATCTGCAAAACTCATGGTTCTTTGGTGTTCAGTGAGCCGGGGGAACATGAATACGTGTTTGTTTTTCGAATTTGAGCTCTTTCTGCAATGGGCACTTTTCATACTATAAGCAGTTTTTCCTAACAAATGCAAGATATAGCATGGGCTATCTCTGCAAGGAAACTTCAGATCTGCAAAAGTCATGGTTTTTTTGTCTTCGGGGAGGCAGGGGAACAGGAATATGTGTTTGTTTTTCGAATTTGAGCTCTATCTGCAATGGGCACTTTTCATGCTAAAAGCAGTTTTTCCTAACAAATGCAAGATATAACATGGGCTCTCTCCGCAAGGAAACATCAGATCTGCAAAACTCATGGTTTTTTGGTGTTCAGTGAGCCGGGGGAACATGAATACGTGTTTGTTTTTCGAATTTGAGCTCTTTCTGCAATGGGCACTTTTCATGCTCTAAGCAGTTTTTCCTAACAAATGCAAGATATAGCATGGGCTATCTCCGCAAGGAAACTTCACATCTGCAAAAGTCATGGTTTTTTGGTCTTTGGGGAGGCAGGGGAACAGGAATATGTGTTTGTTTTTCGAATTTGAGCTCTTTCTGCAATGGGCACTTTTCATACTATAAGCAGTTTTTCCTAACAAATGCGGGATATAGCATGGGCTATCTCCGCAAGGAAACTTCAGATCTGCAAAAGTCATGGTTTTTTCATCTTCGGGGAGGAAGGGGAACAGGAATATGTGTTTGTTTTGCGAATTTGAGCTCTATCTGCATTGGGCACTTTTCATGCTATCAGCAGTTTTTCCTAACAAATGCAAGATATAACATGGGCTATCTCCGGAAGGAGACATCAGATCTGCAAAACTCATGGTTTTTTGGTGTTCAGTCAGCCGGGGGAACATGAATACGTGTTTGTTTTTCGAATTTGAGCTCTTTCTGCTATGGGCACTTTTCATGCTCTAAGCAGTTTTTCCTAACAAATGCAAGATATAGCATGGGATATCTCCGCAAGGAAACTTCAGATCTGCAAAAGTCATGGTTTTTTGGTGTTCAGTCAGCCGGGGGAACATGAATACGTGTTTGTTTTTCGAATTTGAGCTCTTTCTGCAATGGGCACTTTTCATGCTCTAAGCAGTTTTTCCTAACAAATGCAAGATATAGCATGGGCTATCTCCGCAAGGAAACTTCAGATGTGCAAAAGTCATGGTTTTTTCATCTTCGGGGAGGCAGGGGAACAGGAATATGTGTTTGTTTTTCGAATTTGAGCTCTTTCTGCAATGGGCACTTTTCATACTATAAGCAGTTTTTCCTAACAAATGCAAGATATAGCATGGGCAATCTCTGCAAGGAAACATCAGATCTGCAAAAGTCATGGTTTTTTTTGTCTTCGGGGAGGCAGGGGAACAGGAATATGTGTTTGTTTTGCGAATTTGAGCTCTTTCTGCAATGGGCACTTTTCATGCTCTAAGCAGTTTTTCCTAACAAATGCAAGATATAGCATGGGCAATCTCCGCAAGGAAACTTCAGATCTGCAAAAGTCATTTTTTTTTGTGTTCGGGGAGGCAGGGGAACATGAATACGTGTTTGTTTTTCGAATTTGAGCTCTTTCTGCAATGGGCACTTTTCATGCTCTAAGCAGTTTTTCCTAACAAATGCAAGATATAGCATGGGCTCTCTCCGCAAGGAAACATCATATCTGCAAAACTCATGGTTCTTTGGTGTTCAGTGAGCCGGGGGAACATGAATACGTGTTTGTTTTTCGAATTTGAGCTCTTTCTGCAATGGGCACTTTTCATACTATAAGCAGTTTTTCCTAACAAATGCAAGATATAGCATGGGCTATCTCTGCAAGGAAACTTCAGATCTGCAAAAGTCATGGTTTTTTTGTCTTCGGGGAGGCAGGGGAACATGAATACGTGTTTGTTTTTCGAATTTGAGCTCTATCTGCAATGGGCACTTTTCATGCTAAAAGCAGTTTTTCCTAACAAATGCAAGATATAACATGGGCTCTCTCCGCAAGGAAACATCAGATCTGCAAAACTCATGGTTTTTTGGTGTTCAGTGAGCCGGGGGAACATGAATACGTGTTTGTTTTTCGAATTTGAGCTCTTTCTGCAATGGGCACTTTTCATGCTCTAAGCAGTTTTTCCTAACAAATGCAAGATATAGCATGGGCTATCTCCGCAAGGAAACTTCACATCTGCAAAAGTCATGGTTTTTTGGTCTTTGGGGAGGCAGGGGAACAGGAATATGTGTTTGTTTTTCGAATTTGAGCTCTTTCTGCAATGGGCACTTTTCATACTATAAGCAGTTTTTCCTAACAAATGCGGGATATAGCATGGGCTATCTCCGCAAGGAAACTTCAGATCTGCAAAAGTCATGGTTTTTTCATCTTCGGGGAGGAAGGGGAACAGGAATATGTGTTTGTTTTGCGAATTTGAGCTCTATCTGCATTGGGCACTTTTCATGCTATCAGCAGTTTTTCCTAACAAATGCAAGATATAACATGGGCTATCTCCGGAAGGAGACATCAGATCTGCAAAACTCATGGTTTTTTGGTGTTCAGTCAGCCGGGGGAACATGAATACGTGTTTGTTTTTCGAATTTGAGCTCTTTCTGCTATGGGCACTTTTCATGCTCTAAGCAGTTTTTCCTAACAAATGCAAGATATAGCATGGGATATCTCCGCAAGGAAACTTCAGATCTGCAAAAGTCATGGTTTTTTGGTGTTCAGTCAGCCGGGGGAACATGAATACGTGTTTGTTTTTCGAATTTGAGCTCTTTCTGCAATGGGCACTTTTCATGCTCTAAGCAGTTTTTCCTAACAAATGCAAGATATAGCATGTTCTATCTCCGCAAGGAAACTTCAGATGTGCAAAAGTCATGGTTTTTTCATCTTCGGGGAGGCAGGGGAACAGGAATATGTGTTTGTTTTTCGAATTTGAGCTCTTTCTGCAATGGGCACTTTTCATACTATAAGCAGTTTTTCCTAACAAATGCAAGATATAGCATGGGCAATCTCTGCAAGGAAACATCAGATCTGCAAAAGTCATGGTTTTTTTGTCTTCGGGGAGGCAGGGGAACAGGAATATGTGTTTGTTTTGCGAATTTGAGCTCTTTCTGCAATAGGCACTTTTCATGCTCTAAGCAGTTTTTCCTAACAAATGCAAGATATAGCATGGGCAATCTCCGCAAGGAAACTTCAGATCTGCAAAAGTCATTTTTTTTGTGTGTTCGGGGAGGCAGGGGAACATGAATACGTGTTTGTTTTTCGAATTTGAGCTCTTTCTGCAATGGGCACTTTTCATGCTCTAAGCAGTTTTTCCTAACAAATGCAAGATATAGCATGGGCTCTCTCCGCAAGGAAACATCATATCTGCAAAACTCATGGTTCTTTGGTGTTCAGTGAGCCGGGGGAACATGAATACGTGTTTGTTTTTCGAATTTGAGCTCTTTCTGCAATGGGCACTTTTCATACTATAAGCAGTTTTTCCTAACAAATGCAAGATATAGCATGGGCTATCTCTGCAAGGAAACTTCAGATCTGCAAAAGTCATGGTTTTTTTGTCTTCGGGGAGGCAGGGGAACAGGAATATGTGTTTGTTTTTCGAATTTGAGCTCTTTCTGCAATGGGCACTTTTCATGCTCTAAGCAGTTTTTCCTAACAAATGCAAGATATAGCATGGGCTATCTCCGCAAGGAAACTTCAGATGTGCAAAAGTCATGGCTTTTTCATCTTCGGGGAGGCAGGGGAACAAGAATATGTGTTTGTTTTGCGAATTTGAGCTCTATCTGCATTGGGCACTTTTCATGCTATAAGCAGTTTTTCCTAACAAATGCAAGATATAACATGGGCTATCTCCGCAAGGAAACCTCAGATGTGCAAAAGTTATGGTTTTTTCATCTTCGGGGAGGCAGGGGAACAGGAATATGTGTTTGTTTTTCGAATTTGAGCTCTTTCTGCAATGGGCACTTTTCATACTATAAGCAGTTTTTCCTAACAAATGCAAGATATAGCATGGGCAATCTGCAAGGAAACATCAGATCTGCAAAAGTCATGGTTTTTTTGTCTTCAGGGAGGCAGGGGAACAGGAATATGTGTTTGTTTGGCGAATTTGAGCTCTATCTGCAATGGGCACTTTTCATGCTATAAGCAGTTTTTCCTAACAAATGCGGGATATAGCATGGGCTATCTCCGCAAGGAAACTTCAAATCTGCAAAAGTCATGGTTTTTTCATCTTCGGGGAGGCAGGGGAACAGGAATATGTGTTTGTTTTGCGAATTTGAGCTCTATCTGCATTGGGCACTTTTCATGCTATAAGCAGTTTTTCCTAACAAATGCAAGATATAACATGGGCTATCTCTGCAAGGAAACTTCAGATCTGCAAAAGTCATGGTTTTTTTGTCTTCGGGGAGGCAGGGGAACAGGAATATGTGTTTGTTTTTCGAATTTGAGCTCTTTCTGCAATGGGCACTTTTCATGCTCTAAGCAGTTTTTCCTAACAAATGCAAGATATAGCATGGGCAATCTGCAAGGAAACATCAGATCTGCAAAAGTCATGGTTTTTTTGTCTTCGGGGAGGCAGGGGAACAGGAATATGTGTTTGTTTTGCGAATTTGAGCTCTATCTGCAATGGGCACTTTTCATGCTATAAGCAGTTTTTCCTAACAAATGCGGGATATAGCATGGGCTATCTCTGCAAGGAAACTTCAAATCTGCAAAAGTCATGGTTTTTTCATCTTCGGGGAGGCAGGGGAACAGGAATATGTGTTTGTTTTGCGAATTTGAGCTCTATCTGCATTGGGCACTTTTCATGCTATAAGCAGTTTTTCCTAACAAATGCAAGATATAACATGGGCTATCTCTGCAAGGAAACTTCAGATCTGCAAAAGTCATGGTTTTTTTGTCTTCGGGGAGGCAGGGGAACAGGAATATGTGTTTGTTTTTCGAATTTGAGCTCTTTCTGCAATGGGCACTTTTCATGCTCTAAGCAGTTTTTCCTAACAAATGCAAGATATAGCATGGGCTATCTCCGCAAGGAAACTTCAGATGTGCAAAAGTCATGGCTTTTTCATCTTCGGGGAGGCAGGGGAACAAGAATATGTGTTTGTTTTGCGAATTTGAGCTCTATCTGCATTGGGCACTTTTCATGCTCTAAGCAGTTTTTCCTAACAAATGCAAGATATAACATGGGCTATCTCCGCAAGGAGACATCAGATCTGCAAAACTCATGGTTTTTTGGTGTTCAGTCAGCCGGGGGAACATGAATACGTGTTTGTTTTTCGAATTTGAGCTCTTTCTGCAATGGGCACTTTTCATGCTCTAAGCAGTTTTTCCTAACAAATGCAAGATATAGCATGGGCTATCTCCGCAAGGAAACTTCAGATGTGCAAAAGTCATGGCTTTTTCATCTTCGGGGAGGCAGGGGAACAAGAATATGTGTTTGTTTTGCGAATTTGAGCTCTATCTGCATTGGGCACTTTTCATGCTCTAAGCAGTTTTTCCTAACAAATGCAAGATATAACATGGGCTATCTCCGCAAGGAAACTTCACATCTGCAAAAGTCATGGTTTTTTGGTCTTTGGGGAGGCAGGGGAACAGGAATATGTGTTTGTTTTTCGAATTTGAGCTCTTTCTGCAATGGGCACTTTTCATACTATAAGCAGTTTTTCCTAACAAATGCGGGATATAGCATGGGCTATCTCCGCAAGGAAACTTCAGATCTGCAAAAGTCATGGTTTTTTCATCTTCGGGGTTGCAAGGGAACAGGAATATGTGTCTGTTTTTCGAATTTGAGCTCTATCTGCATTGGGCACTTTTCATGCTATAAGCCGTTTTTCCTAACAAATGCAAGATATAACATGGGCTATCTCCGCAAGGAGACATCAGATCTGCAAAACCCATGGTTTTTTGGTGTTCAGTCAGCCGGGGGAACATGAATACGTGTTTGTTTTTCGAATTTGAGCTCTTTCTGCAATGGGCACTTTTCATGCTCTAAGCAGTTTTTCCTAACAAATGCAAGATATAGCATGGACTATCTCCGCAAGGAAACTTCAGATGTGCAAAAGTCATGGTTTTTTAGTCTTCGGGGAGGCAGGGGAATAGGAATATGTGTTTGTTTTTCGAATTTGAGCTCTTTCTGCAATGGGCACTTTTCATACTATAAGCAGTTTTTCCTAACAAATGCGGGATATAGCATGGGCTCTCTCCGCAAGGAAACATCAGATCTGCAAAACTCATGGTTTTTTGGTGTTCAGTGAGCCGGGGGAACATGAATACGTGTTTGTTTTTCGAATTTGAGCTCTTTCTGCAATGGGCACTTTTCATGCTCTAAGCAGTTTTTCCTAACAAATGCAAGATATAGCATGGGCTATCTCCGCAAGGAAACTTCAGATGTGCAAAGGTCATGGTTTTTTCATCTTCGGGGAGGCAGGGGAACAGGAATATGTGTTTGTTTTGCGAATTTGAGCTCTATCTGCATTGGGCACTTTTCATGCTAAAAGCAGTTTTTCCTAACAAATGCAAGATATAACATGGGCTATCTCCGCAAGGAAACTTCATATCTGCAAAAGTCATGGTTTTTTGGTCTTTGGGGAGGCAGGGGAACAGGAATATGTGTTTGTTTTTCGAATTTGAGCTCTTTCTGCATTGGGCACTTTTCATACTATAAGCGGTTTTTCCTAACAAATGCGGGATATAGCATGGGCTATCTCCGCAAGGAAACTTCAGATCTGCAAAAGTCATGGTTTTTTCATCTTCGGGGAGGAAGGGGAACAGGAATATGTGTTTGTTTTGCGAATTTGAGCTCTATCTGCATTGGGCACTTTTCATGCTATCAGCAGTTTTTCCTAACAAATGCAAGATATAACATGGGCTATCTCCGGAAGGAGACATCAGATCTGCAAAACTCATGGTTTTTTGGTGTTCAGTCAGCCGGGGGAACATGAATATGTGTTTGTTTTTCGAATTTGAGCTCTTTCTGCTATGGGCACTTTTCATGCTCTAAGCAGTTTTTCCTAACAAATGCAAGATATAGCATGGGATATCTCCGCAAGGAAACTTCAGATCTGCAAAAGTCATGGTTTTTTGGTGTTCAGTCAGCCGGGGGAACATGAATACGTGTTTGTTTTTCGAATTTGAGCTCTTTCTGCAATGGGCACTTTTCATGCTCTAAGCAGTTTTTCCTAACAAATGCAAGATATAGCATGGGCTATCTCCGCAAGGAAACTTCAGATGTGCAAAAGTCATGGTTTTTTCATCTTCGGGGAGGCAGGGGAACAGGAATATGTGTTTGTTTTTCGAATTTGAGCTCTTTCTGCAATGGGCACTTTTCATACTATAAGCAGTTTTTCCTAACAAATGCAAGATATAGCATGGGCAATCTCTGCAAGGAAACATCAGATCTGCAAAAGTCATGGTTTTTTTGTCTTCGGGGAGGCAGGGGAACAGGAATATGTGTTTGTTTTGCGAATTTGAGCTCTTTCTGCAATGGGCACATTTCATGCTAAAAGCAGTTTTTCCTAACAAATGCAAGATATAACATGGGCTCTCTCCGCAAGGAAACATCAGATCTGCAAAACTCATGGTTTTTTGGTGTTCAGTGAGCCGGGGGAACATGAATACGTGTTTGTTTTTCGAATTTGAGCTCTTTCTGCAATGGGCACTTTTCATGCTCTAAGCAGTTTTTCCTAACAAATGCAAGATATAGCATGGGCTATCTCCGCAAGGAAACTTCACATCTGTAAAAGTCATGGTTTTTTGGTCTTTGGGGAGGCAGGGGAACAGGAATATGTGTTTGTTTTTCGAATTTGAGCTCTTTCTGCAATGGGCACTTTTCATACTATAAGCAGTTTTTCCTAACAAATGCGGGATATAGCATGGGCTATCTCCGCAAGGAAACTTCAGATCTGCAAAAGTCATGGTTTTTTCATCTTCGGGGAGGAAGGGGAACAGGAATATGTGTTTGTTTTGCGAATTTGAGCTCTATCTGCATTGGGCACTTTTCATGCTATCAGCAGTTTTTCCTAACAAATGCAAGATATAACATGGGCTATCTCCGGAAGGAGACATCAGATCTGCAAAACTCATGGTTTTTTGGTGTTCAGTCAGCCGGGGGAACATGAATACGTGTTTGTTTTTCGAATTTGAGCTCTTTCTGCTATGGGCACTTTTCATGCTCTAAGCAGTTTTTCCTAACAAATGCAAGATATAGCATGGGATATCTCCGCAAGGAAACTTCAGATCTGCAAAAGTCATGGTTTTTTGGTGTTCAGTCAGCCGGGGGAACATGAATACGTGTTTGTTTTTCGAATTTGAGCTCTTTCTGCAATGGGCACTTTTCATGCTCTAAGCAGTTTTTCCTAACAAATGCAAGATATAGCATGTTCTATCTCCGCAAGGAAACTTCAGATGTGCAAAAGTCATGGTTTTTTCATCTTCGGGGAGGCAGGGGAACAGGAATATGTGTTTGTTTTTCGAATTTGAGCTCTTTCTGCAATGGGCACTTTTCATACTATAAGCAGTTTTTCCTAACAAATGCAAGATATAGCATGGGCAATCTCTGCAAGGAAACATCAGATCTGCAAAAGTCATGGTTTTTTTGTCTTCGGGGAGGCAGGGGAACAGGAATATGTGTTTGTTTTGCGAATTTGAGCTCTTTCTGCAATGGGCACTTTTCATGCTCTAAGCAGTTTTTCCTAACAAATGCAAGATATAGCATGGGCTATCTCCGCAAGGAAACTTCAGATGTGCAAAAGTCATGGCTTTTTCATCTTCGGGGAGGCAGGGGAACAAGAATATGTGTTTGTTTTGCGAATTTGAGCTCTATCTGCATTGGGCACTTTTCATGCTATAAGCAGTTTTTCCTAACAAATGCAAGATATAACATGGGCTATCTCCGCAAGGAAACCTCAGATGTGCAAAAGTTATGGTTTTTTCATCTTCGGGGAGGCAGGGGAACAGGAATATGTGTTTGTTTTTCGAATTTGAGCTCTTTCTGCAATGGGCACTTTTCATACTATAAGCAGTTTTTCCTAACAAATGCAAGATATAGCATGGGCAATCTGCAAGGAAACATCAGATCTGCAAAAGTCATGGTTTTTTTGTCTTCGGGGAGGCAGGGGAACAGGAATATGTGTTTGTTTTGCGAATTTGAGCTCTATCTGCAATGGGCACTTTTCATGCTATAAGCAGTTTTTCCTAACAAATGCGGGATATAGCATGGGCTATCTCCGCAAGGAAACTTCAAATCTGCAAAAGTCATGGTTTTTTCATCTTCGGGGAGGCAGGGGAACAGGAATATGTGTTTGTTTTGCGAATTTGAGCTCTATCTGCATTGGGCACTTTTCATGCTATAAGCAGTTTTTCCTAACAAATGCAAGATATAACATGGGCTATCTCTGCAAGGAAACTTCAGATCTGCAAAAGTCATGGTTTTTTTGTCTTCGGGGAGGCAGGGGAACAGGAATATGTGTTTGTTTTTCGAATTTGAGCTCTTTCTGCAATGGGCACTTTTCATGCTCTAAGCAGTTTTTCCTAACAAATGCAAGATATAGCATGGGCAATCTGCAAGGAAACATCAGATCTGCAAAAGTCATGGTTTTTTTGTCTTCGGGGAGGCAGGGGAACAGGAATATGTGTTTGTTTTGCGAATTTGAGCTCTATCTGCAATGGGCACTTTTCATGCTATAAGCAGTTTTTCCTAACAAATGCGGGATATAGCATGGGCTATCTCTGCAAGGAAACTTCAAATCTGCAAAAGTCATGGTTTTTTCATCTTCGGGGAGGCAGGGGAACAGGAATATGTGTTTGTTTTGCGAATTTGAGCTCTATCTGCATTGGGCACTTTTCATGCTATAAGCAGTATTTCCTAACAAATGCAAGATATAACATGGGCTATCTCTGCAAGGAAACTTCAGATCTGCAAAAGTCATGGTTCTTTTGTCTTCGGGGAGGCAGGGGAACAGGAATATGTGTTTGTTTTTCGAATTTGAGCTCTTTCTGCAATGGGCACTTTTCATGCTCTAAGCAGTTTTTCCTAACAAATGCAAGATATAGCATGGGCTATCTCCGCAAGGAAACTTCAGATGTGCAAAAGTCATGGCTTTTTCATCTTCGGGGAGGCAGGGGAACAAGAATATGTGTTTGTTTTGCGAATTTGAGCTCTATCTGCATTGGGCACTTTTCATGCTCTAAGCAGTTTTTCCTAACAAATGCAAGATATAACATGGGCTATCTCCGCAAGGAAACTTCACATCTGCAAAAGTCATGGTTTTTTGGTCTTTGGGGAGGCAGGGGAACAGGAATATGTGTTTGTTTTTCGAATTTGAGCTCTTTCTGCAATGGGCACTTTTCATACTATAAGCAGTTTTTCCTAACAAATGCGGGATATAGCATGGGCTATCTCCGCAAGGAAACTTCAGATCTGCAAAACTCATGGTTTTTTCATCTTCGGGGTTGCAAGGGAACAGGAATATGTGTCTGTTTTTCGAATTTGAGCTCTATCTGCATTGGGCACTTTTCATGCTATAAGCCGTTTTTCCTAACAAATGCAAGATATAACATGGGCTATCTCCGCAAGGAGACATCAGATCTGCAAAACCCATGGTTTTTTGGTGTTCAGTCAGCCGGGGGAACATGAATACGTGTTTGTTTTTCGAATTTGAGCTCTTTCTGCAATGGGCACTTTTCATGCTCTAAGCAGTTTTTCCTAACAAATGCAAGATATAGCATGGACTATCTCCGCAAGGAAACTTCAGATGTGCAAAAGTCATGGTTTTTTAGTCTTCGGGGAGGCAGGGGAATAGGAATATGTGTTTGTTTTTCGAATTTGAGCTCTTTCTGCAATGGGCACTTTTCATACTATAAGCAGTTTTTCCTAACAAATGCGGGATATAGCATGGGCTCTCTCCGCAAGGAAACATCAGATCTGCAAAACTCATGGTTTTTTGGTGTTCAGTGAGCCGGGGGAACATGAATACGTGTTTGTTTTTCGAATTTGAGCTCTTTCTGCAATGGGCACTTTTCATGCTCTAAGCAGTTTTTCCTAACAAATGCAAGATATAGCATGGGCTATCTCCGCAAGGAAACTTCAGATGTGCAAAGGTCATGGTTTTTTCATCTTCGGGGAGGCAGGGGAACAGGAATATGTGTTTGTTTTGCGAATTTGAGCTCTATCTGCATTGGGCACTTTTCATGCTAAAAGCAGTTTTTCCTAACAAATGCAAGATATAACATGGGCTATCTCCGCAAGGAAACTTCATATCTGCAAAAGTCATGGTTTTTTGGTCTTTGGGGAGGCAGGGGAACAGGAATATGTGTTTGTTTTTCGAATTTGAGCTCTTTCTGCATTGGGCACTTTTCATACTATAAGCGGTTTTTCCTAACAAATGCGGGATATAGCATGGGCTATCTCCGCAAGGAAACTTCAGATGTGCAAAAGTCATGGCTTTTTCATCTTCGGGGAGGAAGGGGAACAAGAATATGTGTTTGTTTTGCGAATTTGAGCTCTATCTGCATTGGGCACTTTTCATGCTCTAAGCAGTTTTTCCTAACAAATGCAAGATATAACATGGGCTATCTCCGCAAGGAGACATCAGATCTGCAAAACTCATGGTTTTTTGGTGTTCAGTCAGCCGGGGGAACATGAATACGTGTTTGTTTTTCGAATTTGAGCTCTTTCTGCAATGGGCACTTTTCATGCTCTAAGCAGTTTTTCCTAACAAATGCAAGATATAGCATGGGCTATCTCCGCAAGGAAACTTCAGATGTGCAAAAGTCATGGCTTTTTCATCTTCGGGGAGGCAGGGGAACAAGAATATGTGTTTGTTTTGCGAATTTGAGCTCTATCTGCATTGGGCACTTTTCATGCTCTAAGCAGTTTTTCCTAACAAATGCAAGATATAACATGGGCTATCTCCGCAAGGAAACTTCACATCTGCAAAAGTCATGGTTTTTTGGTCTTTGGGGAGGCAGGGGAACAGGAATATGTGTTTGTTTTTCGAATTTGAGCTCTTTCTGCAATGGGCACTTTTCATACTATAAGCAGTTTTTCCTAACAAATGCGGGATATAGCATGGGCTATCTCCGCAAGGAAACTTCAGATCTGCAAAAGTCATGGTTTTTTCATCTTCGGGGTTGCAAGGGAACAGGAATATGTGTTTGTTTTTCGAATTTGAGCTCTTTCTGCAATGGGCACTTTTCATACTATAAGCAGTTTTTCCTAACAAATGCAAGATATAGCATGGGCAATCTCTGCAAGGAAACATCAGATCTGCAAAAGTCATGGTTTTTTTGTCTTCGGGGAGGCAGGGGAACAGGAATATGTGTTTGTTTTGCGAATTTGAGCTCTTTCTGCAATGGGCACTTTTCATGCTCTAAGCAGTTTTTCCTAACAAATGCAAGATATAGCATGGGCTATCTCCGCAAGGAAACTTCAGATGTGCAAAAGTCATGGCTTTTTCATCTTCGGGGAGGCAGGGGAACAAGAATATGTGTTTGTTTTGCGAATTTGAGCTCTATCTGCATTGGGCACTTTTCATGCTATAAGCAGTTTTTCCTAACAAATGCAAGATATAACATGGGCTATCTCCGCAAGGAAACCTCAGATGTGCAAAAGTTATGGTTTTTTCATCTTCGGGGAGGCAGGGGAACAGGAATATGTGTTTGTTTTTCGAATTTGAGCTCTTTCTGCAATGGGCACTTTTCATACTATAAGCAGTTTTTCCTAACAAATGCAAGATATAGCATGGGCAATCTGCAAGGAAACATCAGATCTGCAAAAGTCATGGTTTTTTTGTCTTCGGGGAGGCAGGGGAACAGGAATATGTGTTTGTTTTGCGAATTTGAGCTCTATCTGCAATGGGCACTTTTCATGCTATAAGCAGTTTTTCCTAACAAATGCGGGATATAGCATGGGCTATCTCCGCAAGGAAACTTCAAATCTGCAAAAGTCATGGTTTTTTCATCTTCGGGGAGGCAGGGGAACAGGAATATGTGTTTGTTTTGCGAATTTGAGCTCTATCTGCATTGGGCACTTTTCATGCTATAAGCAGTTTTTCCTAACAAATGCAAGATATAACATGGGCTATCTCTGCAAGGAAACTTCAGATCTGCAAAAGTCATGGTTTTTTTGTCTTCGGGGAGGCAGGGGAACAGGAATATGTGTTTGTTTTTCGAATTTGAGCTCTTTCTGCAATGGGCACTTTTCATGCTCTAAGCAGTTTTTCCTAACAAATGCAAGATATAGCATGGGCAATCTGCAAGGAAACATCAGATCTGCAAAAGTCATGGTTTTTTTGTCTTCGGGGAGGCAGGGGAACAGGAATATGTGTTTGTTTTGCGAATTTGAGCTCTATCTGCAATGGGCACTTTTCATGCTATAAGCAGTTTTTCCTAACAAATGCGGGATATAGCATGGGCTATCTCTGCAAGGAAACTTCAAATCTGCAAAAGTCATGGTTTTTTCATCTTCGGGGAGGCAGGGGAACAGGAATATGTGTTTGTTTTGCGAATTTGAGCTCTATCTGCATTGGGCACTTTTCATGCTATAAGCAGTTTTTCCTAACAAATGCAAGATATAACATGGGCTATCTCTGCAAGGAAACTTCAGATCTGCAAAAGTCATGGTTCTTTTGTCTTCGGGGAGGCAGGGGAACAGGAATATGTGTTTGTTTTTCGAATTTGAGCTCTTTCTGCAATGGGCACTTTTCATGCTCTAAGCAGTTTTTCCTAACAAATGCAAGATATAGCATGGGCTATCTCCGCAAGGAAACTTCAGATGTGCAAAAGTCATGGCTTTTTCATCTTCGGGGAGGCAGGGGAACAAGAATATGTGTTTGTTTTGCGAATTTGAGCTCTATCTGCATTGGGCACTTTTCATGCTCTAAGCAGTTTTTCCTAACAAATGCAAGATATAACATGGGCTATCTCCGCAAGGAGACATCAGATCTGCAAAACTCATGGTTTTTTGGTGTTCAGTCAGCCGGGGGAACATGAATACGTGTTTGTTTTTCGAATTTGAGCTCTTTCTGCAATGGGCACTTTTCATGCTCTAAGCAGTTTTTCCTAACAAATGCAAGATATAGCATGGGCTATCTCCGCAAGGAAACTTCAGATGTGCAAAAGTCATGGCTTTTTCATCTTCGGGGAGGCAGGGGAACAAGAATATGTGTTTGTTTTGCGAATTTGAGCTCTATCTGCATTGGGCACTTTTCATGCTCTAAGCAGTTTTTCCTAACAAATGCAAGATATAACATGGGCTATCTCCGCAAGGAAACTTCACATCTGCAAAAGTCATGGTTTTTTGGTCTTTGGGGAGGCAGGGGAACAGGAATATGTGTTTGTTTTTCGAATTTGAGCTCTTTCTGCAATGGGCACTTTTCATACTATAAGCAGTTTTTCCTAACAAATGCGGGATATAGCATGGGCTATCTCCGCAAGGAAACTTCAGATCTGCAAAAGTCATGGTTTTTTCATCTTCGGGGTTGCAAGGGAACAGGAATATGTGTCTGTTTTTCGAATTTGAGCTCTATCTGCATTGGGCACTTTTCATGCTATAAGCCGTTTTTCCTAACAAATGCAAGATATAACATGGGCTATCTCCGCAAGGAGACATCAGATCTGCAAAACCCATGGTTTTTTGGTGTTCAGTCAGCCGGGGGAACATGAATACGTGTTTGTTTTTCGAATTTGAGCTCTTTCTGCAATGGGCACTTTTCATGCTCTAAGCAGTTTTTCCTAACAAATGCAAGATATAGCATGGACTATCTCCGCAAGGAAACTTCAGATGTGCAAAAGTCATGGTTTTTTAGTCTTCGGGGAGGCAGGGGAATAGGAATATGTGTTTGTTTTTCGAATTTGAGCTCTTTCTGCAATGGGCACTTTTCATACTATAAGCAGTTTTTCCTAACAAATGCGGGATATAGCATGGGCTCTCTCCGCAAGGAAACATCAGATCTGCAAAACTCATGGTTTTTTGGTGTTCAGTGAGCCGGGGGAACATGAATACGTGTTTGTTTTTCGAATTTGAGCTCTTTCTGCAATGGGCACTTTTCATGCTCTAAGCAGTTTTTCCTAACAAATGCAAGATATAGCATGGGCTATCTCCGCAAGGAAACTTCAGATGTGCAAAGGTCATGGTTTTTTCATCTTCGGGGAGGCAGGGGAACAGGAATATGTGTTTGTTTTGCGAATTTGAGCTCTATCTGCATTGGGCACTTTTCATGCTAAAAGCAGTTTTTCCTAACAAATGCAAGATATAACATGGGCTATCTCCGCAAGGAAACTTCATATCTGCAAAAGTCATGGTTTTTTGGTCTTTGGGGAGGCAGGGGAACAGGAATATGTGTTTGTTTTTCGAATTTGAGCTCTTTCTGCATTGGGCACTTTTCATACTATAAGCGGTTTTTCCTAACAAATGCGGGATATAGCATGGGCTATCTCCGCAAGGAAACTTCAGATCTGCAAAAGTCATGGTTTGTTCATCTTCGGGGAGGAAGGGGAACAGGAATATGTGTTTGTTTTGCGAATTTGAGCTCTATCTGCATTGGGCACTTTTCATGCTATCAGCAGTTTTTCCTAACAAATGCAAGATATAACATGGGCTATCTCCGGAAGGAGACATCAGATCTGCAAAACTCATGGATTTTTGGTGTTCAGTCAGCCGGGGGAACATGAATATGTGTTTGTTTTTCGAATTTGAGCTCTTTCTGCTATGGGCACTTTTCATGCTCTAAGCAGTTTTTCCTAACAAATGCAAGATATAGCATGGGATATCTCCGCAAGGAAACTTCAGATCTGCAAAAGTCATGGTTTTTTGGTGTTCAGTCAGCCGGGGGAACATGAATACGTGTTTGTTTTTCGAATTTGAGCTCTTTCTGCAATGGGCACTTTTCATGCTCTAAGCAGTTTTTCCTAACAAATGCAAGATATAGCATGGGTTATCTCCGCAAGGAAACTTCAGATGTGCAAAAGTCATGGTTTTTTCATCTTCGGGGAGGCAGGGGAACAGGAATATGTGTTTGTTTTTCGAATTTGAGCTCTTTCTGCAATGGGCACTTTTCATACTATAAGCAGTTTTTCCTAACAAATGCAAGATATAGCATGGGCAATCTCTGCAAGGAAACATCAGATCTGCAAAAGTCATGGTTTTTTTGTCTTCGGGGAGGCAGGGGAACAGGAATATGTGTTTGTTTTGCGAATTTGAGCTCTTTCTGCAATGGGCACATTTCATGCTCTAAGCAGTTTTTCCTAACAAATGCAAGATATAGCATGGGCAATCTCCGCAAGGAAACTTCAGATCTGGAAAAGTCATTTTTTTTTGTGTTCGAGGAGGCAGGGGAACATGAATACGTGTTTGTTTTTCGAATTTGAGCTCTTTCTGCAATGGGCACTTTTCATGCTCTAAGCAGTTTTTCCTAACAAATGCAAGATATAGCATGGGCTCTCTCCGCAAGGAAACATCATATCTGCAAAACTCATGGTTCTTTGGTGTTCAGTGAGCCGGGGGAACATGAATACGTGTTTGTTTTTCGAATTTGAGCTCTTTCTGCAATGGGCACTTTTCATGCTATAAGCAGTTTTTCCTAACAAATGCAAGATATAGCATGGGCTATCTCCGCAAGGAAACTTCAGATCTGCAAAAGTCATGGTTTTTTCATCTTCGGGGAGGAAGGGGAACAGGAATATGTGTTTGTTTTTCGAATTTGAGCTCTTTCTGCAATGGGCACTTTTCATGCTCTAAGCAGTTTTTCCTAACAAATGCAAGATATAGCATGGGCTCTCTCCGCAAGGAAACATCATATCTGCAAAACTCATGGTTCTTTGGTGTTCAATGAGCCGGGGGAACATGAATACGTGTTTGTTTTTCGAATTTGAGCTCTTTCTGCAATGGGCACTTTTCATACTATAAGCAGTTTTTCCTAACAAATGCAAGATATAGCATGGGCAATCTCCGCAAGGAAACTTCAGATCTGCAAAAGTCATTTTTTTTTTGTGTTCGGGGAGGCAGGGGAACATGAATACGTGTTTGTTTTTCGAATTTGAGCTCTTTCTGCAATGGGCACTTTTCATGCTCTAAGCAGTTTTTCCTAACAAATGCAAGATATAGCATGGGCTCTCTCCGCAAGGAAACATCATATCTGCAAAACTCATGGTTCTTTGGTGTTCAGTGAGCCGGGGGAACATGAATACGTGTTTGTTTTTCGAATTTGAGCTGTTTCTGCATTGGGCACTTTTCATGCTATAAGCAGTTTTTCCTAACAAATGCAAGATATAACATGGGCTATCTCTGCAAGGAAACTTCAGATCTGCAAAAGTCATGGTTTTTTTGTCTTCGGGGAGGCAGGGGAACAGGAATATGTGTTTGTTTTTCGAATTTGAGCTCTTTCTGCAATGGGCACTTTTCATGCTCTAAGCAGTTTTTCCTAACAAATGCAAGATATAGCATGGGCAATCTGCAAGGAAACATCAGATCTGCAAAAGTCATGGTTTTTTTGTCTTCGGGGAGGCAGGGGAACAGGAATATGTGTTTGTTTTGCGAATTTGAGCTCTATCTGCAATGGGCACTTTTCATGCTATAAGCAGTTTTTCCTAACAAATGCGGGATATAGCATGGGCTATCTCCGCAAGGAAACTTCAAATCTGCAAAAGTCATGGTTTTTTCATCTTCGGGGAGGCAGGGGAACAGGAATATGTGTTTGTTTTGCGAATTTGAGCTCTATCTGCATTGGGCACTTTTCATGCTATAAGCAGTTTTTCCTAACAAATGCAAGATATAACATGGGCTATCTCTGCAAGGAAACTTCAGATCTGCAAAAGTCATGGTTTTTTTGTCTTCGGGGAGGCAGGGGAACAGGAATATGTGTTTGTTTTTCGAATTTGAGCTCTTTCTGCAATGGGCACTTTTCATGCTCTAAGCAGTTTTTCCTAACAAATGCAAGATATAGCATGGGCAATCTGCAAGGAAACATCAGATCTGCAAAAGTCATGGTTTTTTTGTCTTCGGGGAGGCAGGGGAACAGGAATATGTGTTTGTTTTGCGAATTTGAGCTCTATCTGCAATGGGCACTTTTCATGCTATAAGCAGTTTTTCCTAACAAAATGCGGGATATAGCATGGGCTATCTCTGCAAGGAAACTTCAAATCTGCAAAAGTCATGGTTTTTTCATCTTCGGGGAGGCAGGGGAACAGGAATATGTGTTTGTTTTGCGAATTTGAGCTCTATCTGCATTGGGCACTTTTCATGCTATAAGCAGTTTTTCCTAACAAATGCAAGATATAACATGGGCTATCTCTGCAAGGAAACTTCAGATCTGCAAAAGTCATGGTTCTTTTGTCTTCGGGGAGGCAGGGGAACAGGAATATGTGTTTGTTTTTCGAATTTGAGCTCTTTCTGCAATGGGCACTTTTCATGCTCTAAGCAGTTTTTCCTAACAAATGCAAGATATAGCATGGGCTATCTCCGCAAGGAAACTTCAGATGTGCAAAAGTCATGGCTTTTTCATCTTCGGGGAGGCAGGGGAACAAGAATATGTGTTTGTTTTGCGAATTTGAGCTCTATCTGCATTGGGCACTTTTCATGCTCTAAGCAGTTTTTCCTAACAAATGCAAGATATAACATGGGCTATCTCCGCAAGGAAACTTCACATCTGCAAAAGTCATGGTTTTTTGGTCTTTGGGGAGGCAGGGGAACAGGAATATGTGTTTGTTTTTCGAATTTGAGCTCTTTCTGCAATGGGCACTTTTCATACTATAAGCAGTTTTTCCTAACAAATGCGGGATATAGCATGGGCTATCTCCGCAAGGAAACTTCAGATCTGCAAAAGTCATGGTTTTTTCATCTTCGGGGTTGCAAGGGAACAGGAATATGTGTCTGTTTTTCGAATTTGAGCTCTATCTGCATTGGGCACTTTTCATGCTATAAGCCGTTTTTCCTAACAAATGCAAGATATAACATGGGCTATCTCCGCAAGGAGACATCAGATCTGCAAAACCCATGGTTTTTTGGTGTTCAGTCAGCCGGGGGAACATGAATACGTGTTTGTTTTTCGAATTTGAGCTCTTTCTGCAATGGGCACTTTTCATGCTCTAAGCAGTTTTTCCTAACAAATGCAAGATATAGCATGGACTATCTCCGCAAGGAAACTTCAGATGTGCAAAAGTCATGGTTTTTTAGTCTTCGGGGAGGCAGGGGAATAGGAATATGTGTTTGTTTTTCGAATTTGAGCTCTTTCTGCAATGGGCACTTTTCATACTATAAGCAGTTTTTCCTAACAAATGCGGGATATAGCATGGGCTCTCTCCGCAAGGAAACATCAGATCTGCAAAACTCATGGTTTTTTGGTGTTCAGTGAGCCGGGGGAACATGAATACGTGTTTGTTTTTCGAATTTGAGCTCTTTCTGCAATGGGCACTTTTCATGCTCTAAGCAGTTTTTCCTAACAAATGCAAGATATAGCATGGGCTATCTCCGCAAGGAAACTTCAGATGTGCAAAGGTCATGGTTTTTTCATCTTCGGGGAGGCAGGGGAACAGGAATATGTGTTTGTTTTGCGAATTTGAGCTCTATCTGCATTGGGCACTTTTCATGCTAAAAGCAGTTTTTCCTAACAAATGCAAGATATAACATGGGCTATCTCCGCAAGGAAACTTCATATCTGCAAAAGTCATGGTTTTTTGGTCTTTGGGGAGGCAGGGGAACAGGAATATGTGTTTGTTTTTCGAATTTGAGCTCTTTCTGCATTGGGCACTTTTCATACTATAAGCGGTTTTTCCTAACAAATGCGGGATATAGCATGGGCTATCTCCGCAAGGAAACTTCAGATGTGCAAAAGTCATGGCTTTTTCATCTTCGGGGAGGAAGGGGAACAAGAATATGTGTTTGTTTTGCGAATTTGAGCTCTATCTGCATTGGGCACTTTTCATGCTCTAAGCAGTTTTTCCTAACAAATGCAAGATATAACATGGGCTATCTCCGCAAGGAGACATCAGATCTGCAAAACTCATGGTTTTTTGGTGTTCAGTCAGCCGGGGGAACATGAATACGTGTTTGTTTTTCGAATTTGAGCTCTTTCTGCAATGGGCACTTTTCATGCTCTAAGCAGTTTTTCCTAACAAATGCAAGATATAACATGGGCTATCTCCGGAAGGAGACATCAGATCTGCAAAACTCATGGCTTTTTCATCTTCGGGGAGGCAGGGGAACAAGAATATGTGTTTGTTTTGCGAATTTGAGCTCTATCTGCATTGGGCACTTTTCATGCTCTAAGCAGTTTTTCCTAACAAATGCAAGATATAACATGGGCTATCTCCGCAAGGAAACTTCAGATGTGCAAAAGTCATGGCTTTTTCATCTTCGGGGAGGCAGGGGAACAAGAATATGTGTTTGTTTTGCGAATTTGAGCTCTATCTGCATTGGGCACTTTTCATGCTATAAGCCGTTTTTCCTAACAAATGCAAGATATAGCATGGGCAATCTCCGCAAGGAAACTTCAGATGTGCAAAAGTCATGGTTTTTTAGTCTTCGGGGAGGCAGGGGAATAGGAATATGTGTTTGTTTTTCGAATTTGAGCTCTTTCTGCAATGGGCACTTTTCATACTATAAGCAGTTTTTCCTAACAAATGCGGGATATAGCATGGGCTCTCTCCGCAAGGAAACATCAGATCTGCAAAACTCATGGTTTTTTGGTGTTCAGTGAGCCGGGGGAACATGAATACGTGTTTGTTTTTCGAATTTGAGCTCTTTCTGCAATGGGCACTTTTCATGCTCTAAGCAGTTTTTCCTAACAAATGCAAGATATAGCATGGGCTATCTCCCCAAGGAAACTTCAGATGTGCAAAAGTCATGGTTTTTTCATCTTCGGGGAGGCAGGGGAACAGGAATATGTGTTTGTTTTGCGAATTTGAGCTCTATCTGCATTGGGCACTTTTCATGCTAAAAGCAGTTTTTCCTAACAAATGCAAGATATAACATGGGCTATCTCCGCAAGGAAACTTCATATCTGCAAAAGTCATGGTTTTTTGGTCTTTGGGGAGGCAGGGGAACAGGAATATGTGTTTGTTTTTCGAATTTGAGCTCTTTCTGCATTGGGCACTTTTCATACTATAAGCGGTTTTTCCTAACAAATGCGGGATATAGCATGGGCTCTCTCCGCAAGGAAACATCAGATCTGCAAAACTCATGGTTTTTTGGTGTTCAGTGAGCCGGGGGAACATGAATACGTGTTTGTTTTTCGAATTTGAGCTCTTTCTGCAATGGGCACTTTTCATTCTCTAAGCAGTTTTTCCTAACAAATGCAAGATATAGCATGGGCTATCTTCGCATGGAAACTTCAGATGTGCAAAAGTCATGGTTTTTTAGTCTTCGGGGAGGCAGGGGAATAGGAATATGTGTTTGTTTTTCGAATTTGAGCTCTATCTGCAATGGGCACTTTTCATGCTATAAGCAGTTTTTCCTAACAAATGCAAGATATAACATGGGCTCTCTCCGCAAGGAAACATCAGATCTGCAAAACTCATGGTTTTTTGGTGTTCAGTGAGCCGGGGGAACATGAATACGTGTTTGTTTTTCGAATTTGAGCTCTTTCTGCAATGGGCACTTTTCATGCTCTAAGCAGTTTTTCCTAACAAATGCAAGATATAGCATGGGCTATCTCCGCAAGGAAACTTCACATCTGCAAAAGTCATGGTTTTTTGGTCTTTGGGGAGGCAGGGGAACAGGAATATGTGTTTGTTTTTCGAATTTGAGCTCTTTCTGCAATGGGCACTTTTCATACTATAAGCAGTTTTTCCTAACAAATGCGGGATATAGCATGGGCTATCTCCGCAAGGAAACTTCAGATCTGCAAAAGTCATGGTTTTTTCATCTTCGGGGAGGAAGGGGAACAGGAATATGTGTTTGTTTTGCGAATTTGAGCTCTATCTGCATTGGGCACTTTTCATGCTATCAGCAGTTTTTCCTAACAAATGCAAGATATAACATGGGCTATCTCCGGAAGGAGACATCAGATCTGCAAAACTCATGGTTTTTTGGTGTTCAGTCAGCCGGGGGAACATGAATACGTGTTTGTTTTTCGAATTTGAGCTCTTTCTGCTATGGGCACTTTTCATGCTCTAAGCAGTTTTTCCTAACAAATGCAAGATATAGCATGGGATATCTCCGCAAGGAAACTTCAGATCTGCAAAAGTCATGGTTTTTTGGTGTTCAGTCAGCCGGGGGAACATGAATACGTGTTTGTTTTTCGAATTTGAGCTCTTTCTGCAATGGGCACTTTTCATGCTCTAAGCAGTTTTTCCTAACAAATGCAAGATATAGCATGGGCTATCTCCGCAAGGAAACTTCAGATGTGCAAAAGTCATGGTTTTTTCATCTTCGGGGAGGCAGGGGAACAGGAATATGTGTTTGTTTTTCGAATTTGAGCTCTTTCTGCAATGGGCACTTTTCATACTATAAGCAGTTTTTCCTAACAAATGCAAGATATAGCATGGGCAATCTCTGCAAGGAAACATCAGATCTGCAAAAGTCATGGTTTTTTTTGTCTTCGGGGAGGCAGGGGAACAGGAATATGTGTTTGTTTTGCGAATTTGAGCTCTTTCTGCAATGGGCACTTTTCATGCTCTAAGCAGTTTTTCCTAACAAATGCAAGATATAGCATGGGCAATCTCCGCAAGGAAACTTCAGATCTGCAAAAGTCATTTTTTTTTGTGTTCGGGGAGGCAGGGGAACATGAATACGTGTTTGTTTTTCGAATTTGAGCTCTTTCTGCAATGGGCACTTTTCATGCTCTAAGCAGTTTTTCCTAACAAATGCAAGATATAGCATGGGCTCTCTCCGCAAGGAAACATCATATCTGCAAAACTCATGGTTCTTTGGTGTTCAGTGAGCCGGGGGAACATGAATACGTGTTTGTTTTTCGAATTTGAGCTCTTTCTGCAATGGGCACTTTTCATACTATAAGCAGTTTTTCCTAACAAATGCAAGATATAGCATGGGCTATCTCTGCAAGGAAACTTCAGATCTGCAAAAGTCATGGTTTTTTTGTCTTCGGGGAGGCAGGGGAACAGGAATATGTGTTTGTTTTTCGAATTTGAGCTCTATCTGCAATGGGCACTTTTCATGCTATAAGCAGTTTTTCCTAACAAATGCAAGATATAACATGGGCTCTCTCCGCAAGGAAACATCAGATCTGCAAAACTCATGGTTTTTTGGTGTTCAGTGAGCCGGGGGAACATGAATACGTGTTTGTTTTTCGAATTTGAGCTCTTTCTGCAATGGGCACTTTTCATGCTCTAAGCAGTTTTTCCTAACAAATGCAAGATATAGCATGGGCTATCTCCGCAAGGAAACTTCACATCTGCAAAAGTCATGGTTTTTTGGTCTTTGGGGAGGCAGGGGAACAGGAATATCTGTTTGTTTTTCGAATTTGAGCTCTTTCTGCAATGGGCACTTTTCATACTATAAGCAGTTTTTCCTAACAAATGCGGGATATAGCATGGGCTATCTCCGCAAGGAAACTTCAGATCTGCAAAAGTCATGGTTTTTTCATCTTCGGGGAGGAAGGGGAACAGGAATATGTGTTTGTTTTGCGAATTTGAGCTCTATCTGCATTGGGCACTTTTCATGCTATCAGCAGTTTTTCCTAACAAATGCAAGATATAACTTGGGCTATCTCCGGAAGGAGACATCAGATCTGCAAAACTCATGGTTTTTTTGTCTTCGGGGAGGCAGGGGAACAGGAATATGTGTTTGTTTTGCGAATTTGAGCTCTTTCTGCAATAGGCACTTTTCATGCTCTAAGCAGTTTTTCCTAACAAATGCAAGATATAGCATGGGCAATCTCCGCAAGGAAACTTCAGATCTGCAAAAGTCATTTTTTTTTGTGTTCGGGGAGGCAGGGGAACATGAATACGTGTTTGTTTTTCGAATTTGAGCTCTTTCTGCAATGGGCACTTTTCATGCTCTAAGCAGTTTTTCCTAACAAATGCAAGATATAGCATGGGCTCTCTCCGCAAGGAAACATCATATCTGCAAAACTCATGGTTCTTTGGTGTTCAGTGAGCCGGGGGAACATGAATACGTGTTTGTTTTTCGAATTTGAGCTCTTTCTGCAATGGGCACTTTTCATACTATAAGCAGTTTTTCCTAACAAATGCAAGATATAGCATGGGCTATCTCTGCAAGGAAACTTCAGATCTGCAAAAGTCATGGTTTTTTTGTCTTCGGGGAGGCAGGGGAACAGGAATATGTGTTTGTTTTTCGAATTTGAGCTCTTTCTGCAATGGGCACTTTTCATACTATAAGCAGTTTTTCCTAACAAATGCGGGATATAGCATGGGCTATCTCCGCAAGGAAACTTCAGATCTGCAAAAGTCATGGTTTTTTCATCTTCGGGGAGGAAGGGGAACAGGAATATGTGTTTGTTTTTCGAATTTGAGCTCTTTCTGCAATGGGCACTTTTCATGCTCTAAGCAGTTTTTCCTAACAAATGCAAGATATAGCATGGGCTCTCTCCGCAAGGAAACATCATATCTGCAAAACTCATGGTTCTTTGGTGTTCAGTGAGCCGGGGGAACATGAATACGTGTTTGTTTTTCGAATTTGAGCTCTTTCTGCAATGGGCACTTTTCATACTATAAGCAGTTTTTCCTAACAAATGCAAGATATAGCATGGGCAATCTCCGCAAGGAAACTTCAGATCTGCAAAAGTCATTTTTTTTTTGTGTTCGGGGAGGCAGGGGAACATGAATACGTGTTTGTTTTTCGAATTTGAGCTCTTTCTGCAATGGGCACTTTTCATGCTCTAAGCAGTTTTTCCTAACAAATGCAAGATATAGCATGGGTTCTCTCCGCAAGGAAACATCATATCTGCAAAACTCATGGTTCTTTGGTGTTCAGTGAGCCGGGGGAACATGAATACGTGTTTGTTTTTCGAATTTGAGCTCTTTCTGCAATGGGCACTTTTCATACTATAAGCAGTTTTTCCTAACAAATGCAAGATATAGCATGGGCTATCTCTGCAAGGAAACTTCAGATCTGCAAAAGTCATGGTTTTTTTGTCTTCGGGGAGGCAGGGGAACAGGAATATGTGTTTGTTTTTCGAATTTGAGCTCTTTCTGCAATGGGCACTTTTCATGCTCTAAGCAGTTTTTCCTAACAAATGCAAGATATAGCATGGTCTATCTCCGCAAGGAAACTTCAGATGTGCAAAAGTCATGGCTTTTTCATCTTCGGGGAGGCAAGGGAACAAGAATATGTGTTTGTTTTGCGAATTTGAGCTCTATCTGCATTGGGCACTTTTCATGCTATCAGCAGTTTTTCCTAACAAATGCAAGATATAACATGGGCTATCTCCGGAAGGAGACATCAGATCTGCAAAACTCATGGTTTTTTGGTGTTCAGTCAGCCGGGGGAACATGAATACGTGTTTGTTTTTCGAATTTGAGCTCTTTCTGCTATGGGCACTTTTCATGCTCTAAGCAGTTTTTCCTAACAAATGCAAGATATAGCATGGGATATCTCCGCAAGGAAACTTCAGATCTGCAAAAGTCATGGTTTTTTGGTGTTCAGTCAGCCGGGGGAACATGAATACGTGTTTGTTTTTCGAATTTGAGCTCTTTCTGCAATGGGCACTTTTCATGCTCTAAGCAGTTTTTCCTAACAAATGCAAGATATAGCATGGGCTATCTCCGCAAGGAAACTTCAGATGTGCAAAAGTCATGGTTTTTTCATCTTCGGGGAGGCAGGGGAACAGGAATATGTGTTTGTTTTTCGAATTTGAGCTCTTTCTGCAATGGGCACTTTTCATACTATAAGCAGTTTTTCCTAACAAATGCAAGATATAGCATGGGCAATCTCTGCAAGGAAACATCAGATCTGCAAAAGTCATGGTTTTTTTTGTCTTCGGGGAGGCAGGGGAACAGGAATATGTGTTTGTTTTGCGAATTTGAGCTCTTTCTGCAATGGGCACTTTTCATGCTCTAAGCAGTTTTTCCTAACAAATGCAAGATATAGCATGGGCAATCTCCGCAAGGAAACTTCAGATCTGCAAAAGTCATTTTTTTTTTGTGTTCGGGGAGGCAGGGGAACATGAATACGTGTTTGTTTTTGGAATTTGAGCTCTTTCTGCAATGGGCACTTTTCATGCTCTAAGCAGTTTTTCCTAACAAATGCAAGATATAGCATGGGCTCTCTCCGCAAGGAAACATCATATCTGCAAAACTCATGGTTCTTTGGTGTTCAGTGAGCCGGGGGAACATGAATACGTGTTTGTTTTTCGAATTTGAGCTCTTTCTGCAATGGGCACTTTTCATACTATAAGCAGTTTTTCCTAACAAATGCAAGATATAGCATGGGCTATCTCTGCAAGGAAACTTCAGATCTGCAAAAGTCATGGTTTTTTTGTCTTCGGGGAGGCAGGGGAACAGGAATATGTGTTTGTTTTTCGAATTTGAGCTCTATCTGCAATGGGCACTTTTCATGCTAAAAGCAGTTTTTCCTAACAAATGCAAGATATAACATGGGCTCTCTCCGCAAGGAAACATCAGATCTGCAAAACTCATGGTTTTTTGGTGTTCAGTGAGCCGGGGGAACATGAATACGTGTTTGTTTTTCGAATTTGAGCTCTTTCTGCAATGGGCACTTTTCATGCTCTAAGCAGTTTTTCCTAACAAATGCAAGATATAGCATGGGCTATCTCCGCAAGGAAACTTCACATCTGCAAAAGTCATGGTTTTTTGGTCTTTGGGGAGGCAGGGGAACAGGAATATGTGTTTGTTTTTCGAATTTGAGCTCTTTCTGCAATGGGCACTTTTCATACTATAAGCAGTTTTTCCTAACAAATGCGGGATATAGCATGGGCTATCTCCGCAAGGAAACTTCAGATCTGCAAAAGTCATGGTTTTTTCATCTTCGGGGAGGAAGGGGAACAGGAATATGTGTTTGTTTTGCGAATTTGAGCTCTATCTGCATTGGGCACTTTTCATGCTATCAGCAGTTTTTCCTAACAAATGCAAGATATAACATGGGCTATCTCCGGAAGGAGACATCAGATCTGCAAAACTCATGGTTTTTTGGTGTTCAGTCAGCCGGGGGAACATGAATACGTGTTTGTTTTTCGAATTTGAGCTCTTTCTGCTATGGGCACTTTTCATGCTCTAAGCAGTTTTTCCTAACAAATGCAAGATATAGCATGGGATATCTCCGCAAGGAAACTTCAGATCTGCAAAAGTCATGGTTTTTTGGTGTTCAGTCAGCCGGGGGAACATGAATACGTGTTTGTTTTTCGAATTTGAGCTCTTTCTGCAATGGGCACTTTTCATGCTCTAAGCAGTTTTTCCTAACAAATGCAAGATATAGCATGTTCTATCTCCGCAAGGAAACTTCAGATGTGCAAAAGTCATGGTTTTTTCATCTTCGGGGAGGCAGGGGAACAGGAATATGTGTTTGTTTTTCGAATTTGAGCTCTTTCTGCAATGGGCACTTTTCATACTATAAGCAGTTTTTCCTAACAAATGCAAGATATAGCATGGGCAATCTCTGCAAGGAAACATCAGATCTGCAAAAGTCATGGTTTTTTTGTCTTCGGGGAGGCAGGGGAACAGGAATATGTGTTTGTTTTGCGAATTTGAGCTCTTTCTGCAATAGGCACTTTTCATGCTCTAAGCAGTTTTTCCTAACAAATGCAAGATATAGCATGGGCAATCTCCGCAAGGAAACTTCAGATCTGCAAAAGTCATTTTTTTTGTGTGTTCGGGGAGGCAGGGGAACATGAATACGTGTTTGTTTTTCGAATTTGAGCTCTTTCTGCAATGGGCACTTTTCATGCTCTAAGCAGTTTTTCCTAACAAATGCAAGATATAGCATGGGCTCTCTCCGCAAGGAAACATCATATCTGCAAAACTCATGGTTCTTTGGTGTTCAGTGAGCCGGGGGAACATGAATACGTGTTTGTTTTTCGAATTTGAGCTCTTTCTGCAATGGGCACTTTTCATACTATAAGCAGTTTTTCCTAACAAATGCAAGATATAGCATGGGCTATCTCTGCAAGGAAACTTCAGATCTGCAAAAGTCATGGTTTTTTTGTCTTCGGGGAGGCAGGGGAACAGGAATATGTGTTTGTTTTTCGAATTTGAGCTCTTTCTGCAATGGGCACTTTTCATGCTCTAAGCAGTTTTTCCTAACAAATGCAAGATATAGCATGGGCTATCTCCGCAAGGAAACTTCAGATGTGCAAAAGTCATGGCTTTTTCATCTTCGGGGAGGCAGGGGAACAAGAATATGTGTTTGTTTTGCGAATTTGAGCTCTATCTGCATTGGGCACTTTTCATGCTATAAGCAGTTTTTCCTAACAAATGCAAGATATAACATGGGCTATCTCCGCAAGGAAACCTCAGATGTGCAAAAGTTATGGTTTTTTCATCTTCGGGGAGGCAGGGGAACAGGAATATGTGTTTGTTTTTCGAATTTGAGCTCTTTCTGCAATGGGCACTTTTCATACTATAAGCAGTTTTTCCTAACAAATGCAAGATATAGCATGGGCAATCTGCAAGGAAACATCAGATCTGCAAAAGTCATGGTTTTTTTGTCTTCAGGGAGGCAGGGGAACAGGAATATGTGTTTGTTTTGCGAATTTGAGCTCTATCTGCAATGGGCACTTTTCATGCTATAAGCAGTTTTTCCTAACAAATGCGGGATATAGCATGGGCTATCTCCGCAAGGAAACTTCAAATCTGCAAAAGTCATGGTTTTTTCATCTTCGGGGAGGCAGGGGAACAGGAATATGTGTTTGTTTTGCGAATTTGAGCTCTATCTGCATTGGGCACTTTTCATGCTATAAGCAGTTTTTCCTAACAAATGCAAGATATAACATGGGCTATCTCTGCAAGGAAACTTCAGATCTGCAAAAGTCATGGTTTTTTTGTCTTCGGGGAGGCAGGGGAACAGGAATATGTGTTTGTTTTTCGAATTTGAGCTCTTTCTGCAATGGGCACTTTTCATGCTCTAAGCAGTTTTTCCTAACAAATGCAAGATATAGCATGGGCAATCTGCAAGGAAACATCAGATCTGCAAAAGTCATGGTTTTTTTGTCTTCGGGGAGGCAGGGGAACAGGAATATGTGTTTGTTTTGCGAATTTGAGCTCTATCTGCAATGGGCACTTTTCATGCTATAAGCAGTTTTTCCTAACAAATGCGGGATATAGCATGGGCTATCTCTGCAAGGAAACTTCAAATCTGCAAAAGTCATGGTTTTTTCATCTTCGGGGAGGCAGGGGAACAGGAATATGTGTTTGTTTTGCGAATTTGAGCTCTATCTGCATTGGGCACTTTTCATGCTATAAGCAGTTTTTCCTAACAAATGCAAGATATAACATGGGCTATCTCTGCAAGGAAACTTCAGATCTGCAAAAGTCATGGTTTTTTTGTCTTCGGGGAGGCAGGGGAACAGGAATATGTGTTTGTTTTTCGAATTTGAGCTCTTTCTGCAATGGGCACTTTTCATGCTCTAAGCAGTTTTTCCTAACAAATGCAAGATATAGCATGGGCTATCTCCGCAAGGAAACTTCAGATGTGCAAAAGTCATGGCTTTTTCATCTTCGGGGAGGCAGGGGAACAAGAATATGTGTTTGTTTTGCGAATTTGAGCTCTATCTGCATTGGGCACTTTTCATGCTCTAAGCAGTTTTTCCTAAAAAATGCAAGATATAACATGGGCTATCTCCGCAAGGAGACATCAGATCTGCAAAACTCATGGTTTTTTGGTGTTCAGTCAGCCGGGGGAACATGAATACGTGTTTGTTTTTCGAATTTGAGCTCTTTCTGCAATGGGCACTTTTCATGCTCTAAGCAGTTTTTCCTAACAAATGCAAGATATAGCATGGGCTATCTCCGCAAGGAAACTTCAGATGTGCAAAAGTCATGGCTTTTTCATCTTCGGGGAGGCAGGGGAACAAGAATATGTGTTTGTTTTGCGAATTTGAGCTCTATCTGCATTGGGCACTTTTCATGCTCTAAGCAGTTTTTCCTAACAAATGCAAGATATAACATGGGCTATCTCCGCAAGGAAACTTCACATCTGCAAAAGTCATGGTTTTTTGGTCTTTGGGGAGGCAGGGGAACAGGAATATGTGTTTGTTTTTCGAATTTGAGCTCTTTCTGCAATGGGCACTTTTCATACTATAAGCAGTTTTTCCTAACAAATGCGGGATATAGCATGGGCTATCTCCGCAAGGAAACTTCAGATCTGCAAAAGTCATGGTTTTTTCATCTTCGGGGTTGCAAGGGAACAGGAATATGTGTCTGTTTTTCGAATTTGAGCTCTATCTGCATTGGGCACTTTTCATGCTATAAGCCGTTTTTCCTAACAAATGCAAGATATAACATGGGCTATCTCCGCAAGGAGACATCAGATCTGCAAAACCCATGGTTTTTTGGTGTTCAGTCAGCCGGGGGAACATGAATACGTGTTTGTTTTTCGAATTTGAGCTCTTTCTGCAATGGGCACTTTTCATGCTCTAAGCAGTTTTTCCTAACAAATGCAAGATATAGCATGGACTATCTCCGCAAGGAAACTTCAGATGTGCAAAAGTCATGGTTTTTTAGTCTTCGGGGAGGCAGGGGAATAGGAATATGTGTTTGTTTTTCGAATTTGAGCTCTTTCTGCAATGGGCACTTTTCATACTATAAGCAGTTTTTCCTAACAAATGCGGGATATAGCATGGGCTCTCTCCGCAAGGAAACATCAGATCTGCAAAACTCATGGTTTTTTGGTGTTCAGTGAGCCGGGGGAACATGAATACGTGTTTGTTTTTCGAATTTGAGCTCTTTCTGCAATGGGCACTTTTCATGCTCTAAGCAGTTTTTCCTAACAAATGCAAGATATAGCATGGGCTATCTCCGCAAGGAAACTTCAGATGTGCAAAGGTCATGGTTTTTTCATCTTCGGGGAGGCAGGGGAACAGGAATATGTGTTTGTTTTGCGAATTTGAGCTCTATCTGCATTGGGCACTTTTCATGCTAAAAGCAGTTTTTCCTAACAAATGCAAGATATAACATGGGCTATCTCCGCAAGGAAACTTCATATCTGCAAAAGTCATGGTTTTTTGGTCTTTGGGGAGGCAGGGGAACAGGAATATGTGTTTGTTTTTCGAATTTGAGCTCTTTCTGCATTGGGCACTTTTCATACTATAAGCGGTTTTTCCTAACAAATGCGGGATATAGCATGGGCTATCTCCGCAAGGAAACTTCAGATCTGCAAAAGTCATGGTTTTTTCATCTTCGGGGAGGAAGGGGAACAGGAATATGTGTTTGTTTTGCGAATTTGAGCTCTATCTGCATTGGGCACTTTTCATGCTATCAGCAGTTTTTCCTAACAAATGCAAGATATAACATGGGCTATCTCCGGAAGGAGACATCAGATCTGCAAAACTCATGGTTTTTTGGTGTTCAGTCAGCCGGGGGAACATGAATATGTGTTTGTTTTTCGAATTTGAGCTCTTTCTGCTATGGGCACTTTTCATGCTCTAAGCAGTTTTTCCTAACAAATGCAAGATATAGCATGGGATATCTCCGCAAGGAAACTTCAGATCTGCAAAAGTCATGGTTTTTTGGTGTTCAGTCAGCCGGGGGAACATGAATACGTGTTTGTTTTTCGAATTTGAGCTCTTTCTGCAATGGGCACTTTTCATGCTCTAAGCAGTTTTTCCTAACAAATGCAAGATATAGCATGGGCTATCTCCGCAAGGAAACTTCAGATGTGCAAAAGTCATGGTTTTTTCATCTTCGGGGAGGCAGGGGAACAGGAATATGTGTTTGTTTTTCGAATTTGAGCTCTTTCTGCAATGGGCACTTTTCATACTATAAGCAGTTTTTCCTAACAAATGCAAGATATAGCATGGGCAATCTCTGCAAGGAAACATCAGATCTGCAAAAGTCATGGTTTTTTTGTCTTCGGGGAGGCAGGGGAACAGGAATATGTGTTTGTTTTGCGAATTTGAGCTCTTTCTGCAATGGGCACATTTCATGCTAAAAGCAGTTTTTCCTAACAAATGCAAGATATAACATGGGCTCTCTCCGCAAGGAAACATCAGATCTGCAAAACTCATGGTTTTTTGGTGTTCAGTGAGCCGGGGGAACATGAATACGTGTTTGTTTTTCGAATTTGAGCTCTTTCTGCAATGGGCACTTTTCATGCTCTAAGCAGTTTTTCCTAACAAATGCAAGATATAGCATGGGCTATCTCCGCAAGGAAACTTCACATCTGCAAAAGTCATGGTTTTTTGGTCTTTGGGGAGGCAGGGGAACAGGAATATGTGTTTGTTTTTCGAATTTGAGCTCTTTCTGCAATGGGCACTTTTCATACTATAAGCAGTTTTTCCTAACAAATGCGGGATATAGCATGGGCTATCTCCGCAAGGAAACTTCAGATCTGCAAAAGTCATGGTTTTTTCATCTTCGGGGAGGAAGGGGAACAGGAATATGTGTTTGTTTTGCGAATTTGAGCTCTATCTGCATTGGGCACTTTTCATGCTATCAGCAGTTTTTCCTAACAAATGCAAGATATAACATGGGCTATCTCCGGAAGGAGACATCAGATCTGCAAAACTCATGGTTTTTTGGTGTTCAGTCAGCCGGGGGAACATGAATACGTGTTTGTTTTTCGAATTTGAGCTCTTTCTGCTATGGGCACTTTTCATGCTCTAAGCAGTTTTTCCTAACAAATGCAAGATATAGCATGGGATATCTCCGCAAGGAAACTTCAGATCTGCAAAAGTCATGGTTTTTTGGTGTTCAGTCAGCCGGGGGAACATGAATACGTGTTTGTTTTTCGAATTTGAGCTCTTTCTGCAATGGGCACTTTTCATGCTCTAAGCAGTTTTTCCTAACAAATGCAAGATATAGCATGTTCTATCTCCGCAAGGAAACTTCAGATGTGCAAAAGTCATGGTTTTTTCATCTTCGGGGAGGCAGGGGAACAGGAATATGTGTTTGTTTTTCGAATTTGAGCTCTTTCTGCAATGGGCACTTTTCATACTATAAGCAGTTTTTCCTAACAAATGCAAGATATAGCATGGGCAATCTCTGCAAGGAAACATCAGATCTGCAAAAGTCATGGTTTTTTTGTCTTCGGGGAGGCAGGGGAACAGGAATATGTGTTTGTTTTGCGAATTTGAGCTCTTTCTGCAATGGGCACTTTTCATGCTCTAAGCAGTTTTTCCTAACAAATGCAAGATATAGCATGGGCTATCTCCGCAAGGAAACTTCAGATGTGCAAAAGTCATGGCTTTTTCATCTTCGGGGAGGCAGGGGAACAAGAATATGTGTTTGTTTTGCGAATTTGAGCTCTATCTGCATTGGGCACTTTTCATGCTATAAGCAGTTTTTCCTAACAAATGCAAGATATAACATGGGCTATCTCCGCAAGGAAACCTCAGATGTGCAAAAGTTATGGTTTTTTCATCTTCGGGGAGGCAGGGGAACAGGAATATGTGTTTGTTTTTCGAATTTGAGCTCTTTCTGCAATGGGCACTTTTCATACTATAAGCAGTTTTTCCTAACAAATGCAAGATATAGCATGGGCAATCTGCAAGGAAACATCAGATCTGCAAAAGTCATGGTTTTTTTGTCTTCGGGGAGGCAGGGGAACAGGAATATGTGTTTGTTTTGCGAATTTGAGCTCTATCTGCAATGGGCACTTTTCATGCTATAAGCAGTTTTTCCTAACAAATGCGGGATATAGCATGGGCTATCTCCGCAAGGAAACTTCAAATCTGCAAAAGTCATGGTTTTTTCATCTTCGGGGAGGCAGGGGAACAGGAATATGTGTTTGTTTTGCGAATTTGAGCTCTATCTGCATTGGGCACTTTTCATGCTATAAGCAGTTTTTCCTAACAAATGCAAGATATAACATGGGCTATCTCTGCAAGGAAACTTCAGATCTGCAAAAGTCATGGTTTTTTTGTCTTCGGGGAGGCAGGGGAACAGGAATATGTGTTTGTTTTTCGAATTTGAGCTCTTTCTGCAATGGGCACTTTTCATGCTCTAAGCAGTTTTTCCTAACAAATGCAAGATATAGCATGGGCAATCTGCAAGGAAACATCAGATCTGCAAAAGTCATGGTTTTTTTGTCTTCGGGGAGGCAGGGGAACAGGAATATGTGTTTGTTTTGCGAATTTGAGCTCTATCTGCAATGGGCACTTTTCATGCTATAAGCAGTTTTTCCTAACAAATGCGGGATATAGCATGGGCTATCTCTGCAAGGAAACTTCAAATCTGCAAAAGTCATGGTTTTTTCATCTTCGGGGAGGCAGGGGAACAGGAATATGTGTTTGTTTTGCGAATTTGAGCTCTATCTGCATTGGGCACTTTTCATGCTATAAGCAGTTTTTCCTAACAAATGCAAGATATAACATGGGCTATCTCTGCAAGGAAACTTCAGATCTGCAAAAGTCATGGTTCTTTTGTCTTCGGGGAGGCAGGGGAACAGGAATATGTGTTTGTTTTTCGAATTTGAGCTCTTTCTGCAATGGGCACTTTTCATGCTCTAAGCAGTTTTTCCTAACAAATGCAAGATATAGCATGGGCTATCTCCGCAAGGAAACTTCAGATGTGCAAAAGTCATGGCTTTTTCATCTTCGGGGAGGCAGGGGAACAAGAATATGTGTTTGTTTTGCGAATTTGAGCTCTATCTGCATTGGGCACTTTTCATGCTCTAAGCAGTTTTTCCTAACAAATGCAAGATATAACATGGGCTATCTCCGCAAGGAAACTTCACATCTGCAAAAGTCATGGTTTTTTGGTCTTTGGGGAGGCAGGGGAACAGGAATATGTGTTTGTTTTTCGAATTTGAGCTCTTTCTGCAATGGGCACTTTTCATACTATAAGCAGTTTTTCCTAACAAATGCGGGATATAGCATGGGCTATCTCCGCAAGGAAACTTCAGATCTGCAAAAGTCATGGTTTTTTCATCTTCGGGGTTGCAAGGGAACAGGAATATGTGTCTGTTTTTCGAATTTGAGCTCTATCTGCATTGGGCACTTTTCATGCTATAAGCCGTTTTTCCTAACAAATGCAAGATATAACATGGGCTATCTCCGCAAGGAGACATCAGATCTGCAAAACCCATGGTTTTTTGGTGTTCAGTCAGCCGGGGGAACATGAATACGTGTTTGTTTTTCGAATTTGAGCTCTTTCTGCAATGGGCACTTTTCATGCTCTAAGCAGTTTTTCCTAACAAATGCAAGATATAGCATGGACTATCTCCGCAAGGAAACTTCAGATGTGCAAAAGTCATGGTTTTTTAGTCTTCGGGGAGGCAGGGGAATAGGAATATGTGTTTGTTTTTCGAATTTGAGCTCTTTCTGCAATGGGCACTTTTCATACTATAAGCAGTTTTTCCTAACAAATGCGGGATATAGCATGGGCTCTCTCCGCAAGGAAACATCAGATCTGCAAAACTCATGGTTTTTTGGTGTTCAGTGAGCCGGGGGAACATGAATACGTGTTTGTTTTTCGAATTTGAGCTCTTTCTGCAATGGGCACTTTTCATGCTCTAAGCAGTTTTTCCTAACAAATGCAAGATATAGCATGGGCTATCTCCGCAAGGAAACTTCAGATGTGCAAAGGTCATGGTTTTTTCATCTTCGGGGAGGCAGGGGAACAGGAATATGTGTTTGTTTTGCGAATTTGAGCTCTATCTGCATTGGGCACTTTTCATGCTAAAAGCAGTTTTTCCTAACAAATGCAAGATATAACATGGGCTATCTCCGCAAGGAAACTTCATATCTGCAAAAGTCATGGTTTTTTGGTCTTTGGGGAGGCAGGGGAACAGGAATATGTGTTTGTTTTTCGAATTTGAGCTCTTTCTGCATTGGGCACTTTTCATACTATAAGCGGTTTTTCCTAACAAATGCGGGATATAGCATGGGCTATCTCCGCAAGGAAACTTCACATCTGCAAAAGTCATGGTTTTTTGGTCTTTGGGGAGGCAGGGGAACAGGAATATGTGTTTGTTTTTCGAATTTGAGCTCTTTCTGCAATGGGCACTTTTCATACTATAAGCAGTTTTTCCTAACAAATGCGGGATATAGCATGGGCTATCTCCGCAAGGAAACTTCAGATCTGCAAAAGTCATGGTTTTTTCATCTTCGGGGAGGAAGGGGAACAGGAATATGTGTTTGTTTTGCGAATTTGAGCTCTATCTGCATTGGGCACTTTTCATGCTATCAGCAGTTTTTCCTAACAAATGCAAGATATAACATGGGCTATCTCCGGAAGGAGACATCAGATCTGCAAAACTCATGGTTTTTTGGTGTTCAGTCAGCCGGGGGAACATGAATACGTGTTTGTTTTTCGAATTTGAGCTCTTTCTGCTATGGGCACTTTTCATGCTCTAAGCAGTTTTTCCTAACAAATGCAAGATATTGCATGGGATATCTCCGCAAGGAAACTTCAGATCTGCAAAAGTCATGGTTTTTTGGTGTTCAGTCAGCCGGGGGAACATGAATACGTGTTTGTTTTTCGAATTTGAGCTCTTTCTGCAATGGGCACTTTTCATGCTCTAAGCAGTTTTTCCTAACAAATGCAAGATATAGCATGTTCTATCTCCGCAAGGAAACTTCAGATGTGCAAAAGTCATGGTTTTTTCATCTTCGGGGAGGCAGGGGAACAGGAATATGTGTTTGTTTTTCGAATTTGAGCTCTTTCTGCAATGGGCACTTTTCATACTATAAGCAGTTTTTCCTAACAAATGCAAGATATAGCATGGGCAATCTCTGCAAGGAAACATCAGATCTGCAAAAGTCATGGTTTTTTTGTCTTCGGGGAGGCAGGGGAACAGGAATATGTGTTTGTTTTGCGAATTTGAGCTCTTTCTGCAATGGGCACTTTTCATGCTCTAAGCAGTTTTTCCTAACAAATGCAAGATATAGCATGGGCTATCTCCGCAAGGAAACTTCAGATGTGCAAAAGTCATGGCTTTTTCATCTTCGGGGAGGCAGGGGAACAAGAATATGTGTTTGTTTTGCGAATTTGAGCTCTATCTGCATTGGGCACTTTTCATGCTATAAGCAGTTTTTCCTAACAAATGCAAGATATAACATGGGCTATCTCCGCAAGGAAACCTCAGATGTGCAAAAGTTATGGTTTTTTCATCTTCGGGGAGGCAGGGGAACAGGAATATGTGTTTGTTTTTCGAATTTGAGCTCTTTCTGCAATGGGCACTTTTCATACTATAAGCAGTTTTTCCTAACAAATGCAAGATATAGCATGGGCAATCTGCAAGGAAACATCAGATCTGCAAAAGTCATGGTTTTTTTGTCTTCGGGGAGGCAGGGGAACAGGAATATGTGTTTGTTTTGCGAATTTGAGCTCTATCTGCAATGGGCACTTTTCATGCTATAAGCAGTTTTTCCTAACAAATGCGGGATATAGCATGGGCTATCTCCGCAAGGAAACTTCAAATCTGCAAAAGTCATGGTTTTTTCATCTTCGGGGAGGCAGGGGAACAGGAATATGTGTTTGTTTTGCGAATTTGAGCTCTATCTGCATTGGGCACTTTTCATGCTATAAGCAGTTTTTCCTAACAAATGCAAGATATAACATGGGCTATCTCTGCAAGGAAACTTCAGATCTGCAAAAGTCATGGTTTTTTTGTCTTCGGGGAGGCAGGGGAACAGGAATATGTGTTTGTTTTTCGAATTTGAGCTCTTTCTGCAATGGGCACTTTTCATGCTCTAAGCAGTTTTTCCTAACAAATGCAAGATATAGCATGGGCAATCTGCAAGGAAACATCAGATCTGCAAAAGTCATGGTTTTTTTGTCTTCGGGGAGGCAGGGGAACAGGAATATGTGTTTGTTTTGCGAATTTGAGCTCTATCTGCAATGGGCACTTTTCATGCTATAAGCAGTTTTTCCTAACAAATGCGGGATATAGCATGGGCTATCTCTGCAAGGAAACTTCAAATCTGCAAAAGTCATGGTTTTTTCATCTTCGGGGAGGCAGGGGAACAGGAATATGTGTTTGTTTTGCGAATTTGAGCTCTATCTGCATTGGGCACTTTTCATGCTATAAGCAGTTTTTCCTAACAAATGCAAGATATAACATGGGCTATCTCTGCAAGGAAACTTCAGATCTGCAAAAGTCATGGTTCTTTTGTCTTCGGGGAGGCAGGGGAACAGGAATATGTGTTTGTTTTTCGAATTTGAGCTCTTTCTGCAATGGGCACTTTTCATGCTCTAAGCAGTTTTTCCTAACAAATGCAAGATATAGCATGGGCTATCTCCGCAAGGAAACTTCAGATGTGCAAAAGTCATGGCTTTTTCATCTTCGGGGAGGCAGGGGAACAAGAATATGTGTTTGTTTTGCGAATTTGAGCTCTATCTGCATTGGGCACTTTTCATGCTCTAAGCAGTTTTTCCTAACAAATGCAAGATATAACATGGGCTATCTCCGCAAGGAGACATCAGATCTGCAAAACTCATGGTTTTTTGGTGTTCAGTCAGCCGGGGGAACATGAATACGTGTTTGTTTTTCGAATTTGAGCTCTTTCTGCAATGGGCACTTTTCATGCTCTAAGCAGTTTTTCCTAACAAATGCAAGATATAGCATGGGCTATCTCCGCAAGGAAACTTCAGATGTGCAAAAGTCATGGCTTTTTCATCTTCGGGGAGGCAGGGGAACAAGAATATGTGTTTGTTTTGCGAATTTGAGCTCTATCTGCATTGGGCACTTTTCATGCTCTAAGCAGTTTTTCCTAACAAATGCAAGATATAACATGGGCTATCTCCGCAAGGAAACTTCACATCTGCAAAAGTCATGGTTTTTTGGTCTTTGGGGAGGCAGGGGAACAGGAATATGTGTTTGTTTTTCGAATTTGAGCTCTTTCTGCAATGGGCACTTTTCATACTATAAGCAGTTTTTCCTAACAAATGCGGGATATAGCATGGGCTATCTCCGCAAGGAAACTTCAGATCTGCAAAAGTCATGGTTTTTTCATCTTCGGGGTTGCAAGGGAACAGGAATATGTGTCTGTTTTTCGAATTTGAGCTCTATCTGCATTGGGCACTTTTCATGCTATAAGCCGTTTTTCCTAACAAATGCAAGATATAACATGGGCTATCTCCGCAAGGAGACATCAGATCTGCAAAACCCATGGTTTTTTGGTGTTCAGTCAGCCGGGGGAACATGAATACGTGTTTGTTTTTCGAATTTGAGCTCTTTCTGCAATGGGCACTTTTCATGCTCTAAGCAGTTTTTCCTAACAAATGCAAGATATAGCATGGACTATCTCCGCAAGGAAACTTCAGATGTGCAAAAGTCATGGTTTTTTAGTCTTCGGGGAGGCAGGGGAATAGGAATATGTGTTTGTTTTTCGAATTTGAGCTCTTTCTGCAATGGGCACTTTTCATACTATAAGCAGTTTTTCCTAACAAATGCGGGATATAGCATGGGCTCTCTCCGCAAGGAAACATCAGATCTGCAAAACTCATGGTTTTTTGGTGTTCAGTGAGCCGGGGGAACATGAATACGTGTTTGTTTTTCGAATTTGAGCTCTTTCTGCAATGGGCACTTTTCATGCTCTAAGCAGTTTTTCCTAACAAATGCAAGATATAGCATGGGCTATCTCCGCAAGGAAACTTCAGATGTGCAAAGGTCATGGTTTTTTCATCTTCGGGGAGGCAGGGGAACAGGAATATGTGTTTGTTTTGCGAATTTGAGCTCTATCTGCATTGGGCACTTTTCATGCTAAAAGCAGTTTTTCCTAACAAATGCAAGATATAACATGGGCTATCTCCGCAAGGAAACTTCATATCTGCAAAAGTCATGGTTTTTTGGTCTTTGGGGAGGCAGGGGAACAGGAATATGTGTTTGTTTTTCGAATTTGAGCTCTTTCTGCATTGGGCACTTTTCATACTATAAGCGGTTTTTCCTAACAAATGCGGGATATAGCATGGGCTATCTCCGCAAGGAAACTTCAGATCTGCAAAAGTCATGGTTTGTTCATCTTCGGGGAGGAAGGGGAACAGGAATATGTGTTTGTTTTGCGAATTTGAGCTCTATCTGCATTGGGCACTTTTCATGCTATCAGCAGTTTTTCCTAACAAATGCAAGATATAACATGGGCTATCTCCGGAAGGAGACATCAGATCTGCAAAACTCATGGTTTTTTGGTGTTCAGTCAGCCGGGGGAACATGAATATGTGTTTGTTTTTCGAATTTGAGCTCTTTCTGCTATGGGCACTTTTCATGCTCTAAGCAGTTTTTCCTAACAAATGCAAGATATAGCATGGGATATCTCCGCAAGGAAACTTCAGATCTGCAAAAGTCATGGTTTTTTGGTGTTCAGTCAGCCGGGGGAACATGAATACGTGTTTGTTTTTCGAATTTGAGCTCTTTCTGCAATGGGCACTTTTCATGCTCTAAGCAGTTTTTCCTAACAAATGCAAGATATAGCATGGGTTATCTCCGCAAGGAAACTTCAGATGTGCAAAAGTCATGGTTTTTTCATCTTCGGGGAGGCAGGGGAACAGGAATATGTGTTTGTTTTTCGAATTTGAGCTCTTTCTGCAATGGGCACTTTTCATACTATAAGCAGTTTTTCCTAACAAATGCAAGATATAGCATGGGCAATCTCTGCAAGGAAACATCAGATCTGCAAAAGTCATGGTTTTTTTGTCTTCGGGGAGGCAGGGGAACAGGAATATGTGTTTGTTTTGCGAATTTGAGCTCTTTCTGCAATGGGCACATTTCATGCTCTAAGCAGTTTTTCCTAACAAATGCAAGATATAGCATGGGCAATCTCCGCAAGGAAACTTCAGATCTGGAAAAGTCATTTTTTTTTGTGTTCGAGGAGGCAGGGGAACATGAATACGTGTTTGTTTTTCGAATTTGAGCTCTTTCTGCAATGGGCACTTTTCATGCTCTAAGCAGTTTTTCCTAACAAATGCAAGATATAGCATGGGCTCTCTCCGCAAGGAAACATCATATCTGCAAAACTCATGGTTCTTTGGTGTTCAGTGAGCCGGGGGAACATGAATACGTGTTTGTTTTTCGAATTTGAGCTCTTTCTGCAATGGGCACTTTTCATGCTATAAGCAGTTTTTCCTAACAAATGCAAGATATAGCATGGGCTATCTCCGCAAGGAAACTTCAGATCTGCAAAAGTCATGGTTTTTTCATCTTCGGGGAGGAAGGGGAACAGGAATATGTGTTTGTTTTTCGAATTTGAGCTCTTTCTGCAATGGGCACTTTTCATGCTCTAAGCAGTTTTTCCTAACAAATGCAAGATATAGCATGGGCTCTCTCCGCAAGGAAACATCATATCTGCAAAACTCATGGTTCTTTGGTGTTCAGTGAGCCGGGGGAACATGAATACGTGTTTGTTTTTCGAATTTGAGCTCTTTCTGCAATGGGCACTTTTCATACTATAAGCAGTTTTTCCTAACAAATGCAAGATATAGCATGGGCAATCTCCGCAAGGAAACTTCAGATCTGCAAAAGTCATTTTTTTTTTGTGTTCGGGGAGGCAGGGGAACATGAATACGTGTTTGTTTTTCGAATTTGAGCTCTTTCTGCAATGGGCACTTTTCATGCTCTAAGCAGTTTTTCCTAACAAATGCAAGATATAGCATGGGCTCTCTCCGCAAGGAAACATCATATCTGCAAAACTCATGGTTCTTTGGTGTTCAGTGAGCCGGGGGAACATGAATACGTGTTTGTTTTTCGAATTTGAGCTCTTTCTGCATTGGGCACTTTTCATGCTATAAGCAGTTTTTCCTAACAAATGCAAGATATAACATGGGCTATCTCTGCAAGGAAACTTCAGATCTGCAAAAGTCATGGTTTTTTTGTCTTCGGGGAGGCAGGGGAACAGGAATATGTGTTTGTTTTTCGAATTTGAGCTCTTTCTGCAATGGGCACTTTTCATGCTCTAAGCAGTTTTTCCTAACAAATGCAAGATATAGCATGGGCAATCTGCAAGGAAACATCAGATCTGCAAAAGTCATGGTTTTTTTGTCTTCGGGGAGGCAGGGGAACAGGAATATGTGTTTGTTTTGCGAATTTGAGCTCTATCTGCAATGGGCACTTTTCATGCTATAAGCAGTTTTTCCTAACAAATGCGGGATATAGCATGGGCTATCTCCGCAAGGAAACTTCAAATCTGCAAAAGTCATGGTTTTTTCATCTTCGGGGAGGCAGGGGAACAGGAATATGTGTTTGTTTTGCGAATTTGAGCTCTATCTGCATTGGGCACTTTTCATGCTATAAGCAGTTTTTCCTAACAAATGCAAGATATAACATGGGCTATCTCTGCAAGGAAACTTCAGATCTGCAAAAGTCATGGTTTTTTTGTCTTCGGGGAGGCAGGGGAACAGGAATATGTGTTTGTTTTTCGAATTTGAGCTCTTTCTGCAATGGGCACTTTTCATGCTCTAAGCAGTTTTTCCTAACAAATGCAAGATATAGCATGGGCAATCTGCAAGGAAACATCAGATCTGCAAAAGTCATGGTTTTTTTGTCTTCGGGGAGGCAGGGGAACAGGAATATGTGTTTGTTTTGCGAATTTGAGCTCTATCTGCAATGGGCACTTTTCATGCTATAAGCAGTTTTTCCTAACAAATGCGGGATATAGCATGGGCTATCTCTGCAAGGAAACTTCAAATCTGCAAAAGTCATGGTTTTTTCATCTTCGGGGAGGCAGGGGAACAGGAATATGTGTTTGTTTTGCGAATTTGAGCTCTATCTGCATTGGGCACTTTTCATGCTATAAGCAGTTTTTCCTAACAAATGCAAGATATAACATGGGCTATCTCTGCAAGGAAACTTCAGATCTGCAAAAGTCATGGTTCTTTTGTCTTCGGGGAGGCAGGGGAACAGGAATATGTGTTTGTTTTTCGAATTTGAGCTCTTTCTGCAATGGGCACTTTTCATGCTCTAAGCAGTTTTTCCTAACAAATGCAAGATATAGCATGGGCTATCTCCGCAAGGAAACTTCAGATGTGCAAAAGTCATGGCTTTTTCATCTTCGGGGAGGCAGGGGAACAAGAATATGTGTTTGTTTTGCGAATTTGAGCTCTATCTGCATTGGGCACTTTTCATGCTCTAAGCAGTTTTTCCTAACAAATGCAAGATATAACATGGGCTATCTCCGCAAGGAAACTTCACATCTGCAAAAGTCATGGTTTTTTGGTCTTTGGGGAGGCAGGGGAACAGGAATATGTGTTTGTTTTTCGAATTTGAGCTCTTTCTGCAATGGGCACTTTTCATACTATAAGCAGTTTTTCCTAACAAATGCGGGATATAGCATGGGCTATCTCCGCAAGGAAACTTCAGATCTGCAAAAGTCATGGTTTTTTCATCTTCGGGGTTGCAAGGGAACAGGAATATGTGTCTGTTTTTCGAATTTGAGCTCTATCTGCATTGGGCACTTTTCATGCTATAAGCCGTTTTTCCTAACAAATGCAAGATATAACATGGGCTATCTCCGCAAGGAGACATCAGATCTGCAAAACCCATGGTTTTTTGGTGTTCAGTCAGCCGGGGGAACATGAATACGTGTTTGTTTTTCGAATTTGAGCTCTTTCTGCAATGGGCACTTTTCATGCTCTAAGCAGTTTTTCCTAACAAATGCAAGATATAGCATGGACTATCTCCGCAAGGAAACTTCAGATGTGCAAAAGTCATGGTTTTTTAGTCTTCGGGGAGGCAGGGGAATAGGAATATGTGTTTGTTTTTCGAATTTGAGCTCTTTCTGCAATGGGCACTTTTCATACTATAAGCAGTTTTTCCTAACAAATGCGGGATATAGCATGGGCTCTCTCCGCAAGGAAACATCAGATCTGCAAAACTCATGGTTTTTTGGTGTTCAGTGAGCCGGGGGAACATGAATACGTGTTTGTTTTTCGAATTTGAGCTCTTTCTGCAATGGGCACTTTTCATGCTCTAAGCAGTTTTTCCTAACAAATGCAAGATATAGCATGGGCTATCTCCGCAAGGAAACTTCAGATGTGCAAAGGTCATGGTTTTTTCATCTTCGGGGAGGCAGGGGAACAGGAATATGTGTTTGTTTTGCGAATTTGAGCTCTATCTGCATTGGGCACTTTTCATGCTAAAAGCAGTTTTTCCTAACAAATGCAAGATATAACATGGGCTATCTCCGCAAGGAAACTTCATATCTGCAAAAGTCATGGTTTTTTGGTCTTTGGGGAGGCAGGGGAACAGGAATATGTGTTTGTTTTTCGAATTTGAGCTCTTTCTGCATTGGGCACTTTTCATACTATAAGCGGTTTTTCCTAACAAATGCGGGATATAGCATGGGCTATCTCCGCAAGGAAACTTCAGATGTGCAAAAGTCATGGCTTTTTCATCTTCGGGGAGGAAGGGGAACAAGAATATGTGTTTGTTTTGCGAATTTGAGCTCTATCTGCATTGGGCACTTTTCATGCTCTAAGCAGTTTTTCCTAACAAATGCAAGATATAACATGGGCTATCTCCGCAAGGAGACATCAGATCTGCAAAACTCATGGTTTTTTGGTGTTCAGTCAGCCGGGGGAACATGAATACGTGTTTGTTTTTCGAATTTGAGCTCTTTCTGCAATGGGCACTTTTCATGCTCTAAGCAGTTTTTCCTAACAAATGCAAGATATAGCATGGGCTATCTCCGCAAGGAAACTTCAGATGTGCAAAAGTCATGGCTTTTTCATCTTCGGGGAGGCAGGGGAACAAGAATATGTGTTTGTTTTGCGAATTTGAGCTCTATCTGCATTGGGCACTTTTCATGCTCTAAGCAGTTTTTCCTAACAAATGCAAGATATAACATGGGCTATCTCCGCAAGGAAACTTCACATCTGCAAAAGTCATGGTTTTTTGGTCTTTGGGGAGGCAGGGGAACAGGAATATGTGTTTGTTTTTCGAATTTGAGCTCTTTCTGCAATGGGCACTTTTCATACTATAAGCAGTTTTTCCTAACAAATGCGGGATATAGCATGGGCTATCTCCGCAAGGAAACTTCAGATCTGCAAAAGTCATGGTTTTTTCATCTTCGGGGTTGCAAGGGAACAGGAATATGTGTTTGTTTTTCGAATTTGAGCTCTTTCTGCAATGGGCACTTTTCATACTATAAGCAGTTTTTCCTAACAAATGCAAGATATAGCATGGGCAATCTCTGCAAGGAAACATCAGATCTGCAAAAGTCATGGTTTTTTTGTCTTCGGGGAGGCAGGGGAACAGGAATATGTGTTTGTTTTGCGAATTTGAGCTCTTTCTGCAATGGGCACTTTTCATGCTCTAAGCAGTTTTTCCTAACAAATGCAAGATATAGCATGGGCTATCTCCGCAAGGAAACTTCAGATGTGCAAAAGTCATGGCTTTTTCATCTTCGGGGAGGCAGGGGAACAAGAATATGTGTTTGTTTTGCGAATTTGAGCTCTATCTGCATTGGGCACTTTTCATGCTATAAGCAGTTTTTCCTAACAAATGCAAGATATAACATGGGCTATCTCCGCAAGGAAACCTCAGATGTGCAAAAGTTATGGTTTTTTCATCTTCGGGGAGGCAGGGGAACAGGAATATGTGTTTGTTTTTCGAATTTGAGCTCTTTCTGCAATGGGCACTTTTCATACTATAAGCAGTTTTTCCTAACAAATGCAAGATATAGCATGGGCAATCTGCAAGGAAACATCAGATCTGCAAAAGTCATGGTTTTTTTGTCTTCGGGGAGGCAGGGGAACAGGAATATGTGTTTGTTTTGCGAATTTGAGCTCTATCTGCAATGGGCACTTTTCATGCTATAAGCAGTTTTTCCTAACAAATGCGGGATATAGCATGGGCTATCTCCGCAAGGAAACTTCAAATCTGCAAAAGTCATGGTTTTTTCATCTTCGGGGAGGCAGGGGAACAGGAATATGTGTTTGTTTTGCGAATTTGAGCTCTATCTGCATTGGGCACTTTTCATGCTATAAGCAGTTTTTCCTAACAAATGCAAGATATAACATGGGCTATCTCTGCAAGGAAACTTCAGATCTGCAAAAGTCATGGTTTTTTTGTCTTCGGGGAGGCAGGGGAACAGGAATATGTGTTTGTTTTTCGAATTTGAGCTCTTTCTGCAATGGGCACTTTTCATGCTCTAAGCAGTTTTTCCTAACAAATGCAAGATATAGCATGGGCAATCTGCAAGGAAACATCAGATCTGCAAAAGTCATGGTTTTTTTGTCTTCGGGGAGGCAGGGGAACAGGAATATGTGTTTGTTTTGCGAATTTGAGCTCTATCTGCAATGGGCACTTTTCATGCTATAAGCAGTTTTTCCTAACAAATGCGGGATATAGCATGGGCTATCTCTGCAAGGAAACTTCAAATCTGCAAAAGTCATGGTTTTTTCATCTTCGGGGAGGCAGGGGAACAGGAATATGTGTTTGTTTTGCGAATTTGAGCTCTATCTGCATTGGGCACTTTTCATGCTATAAGCAGTTTTTCCTAACAAATGCAAGATATAACATGGGCTATCTCTGCAAGGAAACTTCAGATCTGCAAAAGTCATGGTTCTTTTGTCTTCGGGGAGGCAGGGGAACAGGAATATGTGTTTGTTTTTCGAATTTGAGCTCTTTCTGCAATGGGCACTTTTCATGCTCTAAGCAGTTTTTCCTAACAAATGCAAGATATAGCATGGGCTATCTCCGCAAGGAAACTTCAGATGTGCAAAAGTCATGGCTTTTTCATCTTCGGGGAGGCAGGGGAACAAGAATATGTGTTTGTTTTGCGAATTTGAGCTCTATCTGCATTGGGCACTTTTCATGCTCTAAGCAGTTTTTCCTAACAAATGCAAGATATAACATGGGCTATCTCCGCAAGGAGACATCAGATCTGCAAAACTCATGGTTTTTTGGTGTTCAGTCAGCCGGGGGAACATGAATACGTGTTTGTTTTTCGAATTTGAGCTCTTTCTGCAATGGGCACTTTTCATGCTCTAAGCAGTTTTTCCTAACAAATGCAAGATATAGCATGGGCTATCTCCGCAAGGAAACTTCAGATGTGCAAAAGTCATGGCTTTTTCATCTTCGGGGAGGCAGGGGAACAAGAATATGTGTTTGTTTTGCGAATTTGAGCTCTATCTGCATTGGGCACTTTTCATGCTCTAAGCAGTTTTTCCTAACAAATGCAAGATATAACATGGGCTATCTCCGCAAGGAAACTTCACATCTGCAAAAGTCATGGTTTTTTGGTCTTTGGGGAGGCAGGGGAACAGGAATATGTGTTTGTTTTTCGAATTTGAGCTCTTTCTGCAATGGGCACTTTTCATACTATAAGCAGTTTTTCCTAACAAATGCGGGATATAGCATGGGCTATCTCCGCAAGGAAACTTCAGATCTGCAAAAGTCATGGTTTTTTCATCTTCGGGGTTGCAAGGGAACAGGAATATGTGTCTGTTTTTCGAATTTGAGCTCTATCTGCATTGGGCACTTTTCATGCTATAAGCCGTTTTTCCTAACAAATGCAAGATATAACATGGGCTATCTCCGCAAGGAGACATCAGATCTGCAAAACCCATGGTTTTTTGGTGTTCAGTCAGCCGGGGGAACATGAATACGTGTTTGTTTTTCGAATTTGAGCTCTTTCTGCAATGGGCACTTTTCATGCTCTAAGCAGTTTTTCCTAACAAATGCAAGATATAGCATGGACTATCTCCGCAAGGAAACTTCAGATGTGCAAAAGTCATGGTTTTTTAGTCTTCGGGGAGGCAGGGGAATAGGAATATGTGTTTGTTTTTCGAATTTGAGCTCTTTCTGCAATGGGCACTTTTCATACTATAAGCAGTTTTTCCTAACAAATGCGGGATATAGCATGGGCTCTCTCCGCAAGGAAACATCAGATCTGCAAAACTCATGGTTTTTTGGTGTTCAGTGAGCCGGGGGAACATGAATACGTGTTTGTTTTTCGAATTTGAGCTCTTTCTGCAATGGGCACTTTTCATGCTCTAAGCAGTTTTTCCTAACAAATGCAAGATATAGCATGGGCTATCTCCGCAAGGAAACTTCAGATGTGCAAAGGTCATGGTTTTTTCATCTTCGGGGAGGCAGGGGAACAGGAATATGTGTTTGTTTTGCGAATTTGAGCTCTATCTGCATTGGGCACTTTTCATGCTAAAAGCAGTTTTTCCTAACAAATGCAAGATATAACATGGGCTATCTCCGCAAGGAAACTTCATATCTGCAAAAGTCATGGTTTTTTGGTCTTTGGGGAGGCAGGGGAACAGGAATATGTGTTTGTTTTTCGAATTTGAGCTCTTTCTGCATTGGGCACTTTTCATACTATAAGCGGTTTTTCCTAACAAATGCGGGATATAGCATGGGCTATCTCCGCAAGGAAACTTCAGATCTGCAAAAGTCATGGTTTGTTCATCTTCGGGGAGGAAGGGGAACAGGAATATGTGTTTGTTTTGCGAATTTGAGCTCTATCTGCATTGGGCACTTTTCATGCTATCAGCAGTTTTTCCTAACAAATGCAAGATATAACATGGGCTATCTCCGGAAGGAGACATCAGATCTGCAAAACTCATGGTTTTTTGGTGTTCAGTCAGCCGGGGGAACATGAATATGTGTTTGTTTTTCGAATTTGAGCTCTTTCTGCTATGGGCACTTTTCATGCTCTAAGCAGTTTTTCCTAACAAATGCAAGATATAGCATGGGATATCTCCGCAAGGAAACTTCAGATCTGCAAAAGTCATGGTTTTTTGGTGTTCAGTCAGCCGGGGGAACATGAATACGTGTTTGTTTTTCGAATTTGAGCTCTTTCTGCAATGGGCACTTTTCATGCTCTAAGCAGTTTTTCCTAACAAATGCAAGATATAGCATGGGTTATCTCCGCAAGGAAACTTCAGATGTGCAAAAGTCATGGTTTTTTCATCTTCGGGGAGGCAGGGGAACAGGAATATGTGTTTGTTTTTCGAATTTGAGCTCTTTCTGCAATGGGCACTTTTCATACTATAAGCAGTTTTTCCTAACAAATGCAAGATATAGCATGGGCAATCTCTGCAAGGAAACATCAGATCTGCAAAAGTCATGGTTTTTTTGTCTTCGGGGAGGCAGGGGAACAGGAATATGTGTTTGTTTTGCGAATTTGAGCTCTTTCTGCAATGGGCACATTTCATGCTCTAAGCAGTTTTTCCTAACAAATGCAAGATATAGCATGGGCAATCTCCGCAAGGAAACTTCAGATCTGGAAAAGTCATTTTTTTTTGTGTTCGAGGAGGCAGGGGAACATGAATACGTGTTTGTTTTTCAAATTTGAGCTCTTTCTGCAATGGGCACTTTTCATGCTCTAAGCAGTTTTTCCTAACAAATGCAAGATATAGCATGGGCTCTCTCCGCAAGGAAACATCATATCTGCAAAACTCATGGTTCTTTGGTGTTCAGTGAGCCGGGGGAACATGAATACGTGTTTGTTTTTCGAATTTGAGCTCTTTCTGCAATGGGCACTTTTCATGCTATAAGCAGTTTTTCCTAACAAATGCAAGATATAGCATGGGCTATCTCCGCAAGGAAACTTCAGATCTGCAAAAGTCATGGTTTTTTCATCTTCGGGGAGGAAGGGGAACAGGAATATGTGTTTGTTTTTCGAATTTGAGCTCTTTCTGCAATGGGCACTTTTCATGCTCTAAGCAGTTTTTCCTAACAAATGCAAGATATAGCATGGGCTCTCTCCGCAAGGAAACATCATATCTGCAAAACTCATGGTTCTTTGGTGTTCAGTGAGCCGGGGGAACATGAATACGTGTTTGTTTTTCGAATTTGAGCTCTTTCTGCAATGGGCACTTTTCATACTATAAGCAGTTTTTCCTAACAAATGCAAGATATAGCATGGGCAATCTCCGCAAGGAAACTTCAGATCTGCAAAAGTCATTTTTTTTTTGTGTTCGGGGAGGCAGGGGAACATGAATACGTGTTTGTTTTTCGAATTTGAGCTCTTTCTGCAATGGGCACTTTTCATGCTCTAAGCAGTTTTTCCTAACAAATGCAAGATATAGCATGGGCTCTCTCCGCAAGGAAACATCATATCTGCAAAACTCATGGTTCTTTGGTGTTCAGTGAGCCGGGGGAACATGAATACGTGTTTGTTTTTCGAATTTGAGCTCTTTCTGCAATGGGCACTTTTCATACTATAAGCAGTTTTTCCTAACAAATGCAAGATATAGCATGGGCTATCTCTGCAAGGAAACTTCAGATCTGCAAAAGTCATGGTTTTTTTGTCTTCGGGGAGGCAGGGGAACAGGAATATGTGTTTGTTTTTCGAATTTGAGCTCTTTCTGCAATGGGCACTTTTCATGCTCTAAGCAGTTTTTCCTAACAAATGCAAGATATAGCATGGGCTATCTCCGCAAGGAAACTTCAGATGTGCAAAAGTCATGGCTTTTTCATCTTCGGGGAGGCAAGGGAACAAGAATATGTGTTTGTTTTGCGAATTTGAGCTCTATCTGCATTGGGCACTTTTCATGCTATCAGCAGTTTTTCCTAACAAATGCAAGATATAACATGGGCTATCTCCGGAAGGAGACATCAGATCTGCAAAACTCATGGTTTTTTGGTGTTCAGTCAGCCGGGGGAACATGAATACGTGTTTGTTTTTCGAATTTGAGCTCTTTCTGCTATGGGCACTTTTCATGCTCTAAGCAGTTTTTCCTAACAAATGCAAGATATAGCATGGGATATCTCCGCAAGGAAACTTCAGATCTGCAAAAGTCATGGTTTTTTGGTGTTCAGTCAGCCGGGGGAACATGAATACGTGTTTGTTTTTCGAATTTGAGCTCTTTCTGCAATGGGCACTTTTCATGCTCTAAGCAGTTTTTCCTAACAAATGCAAGATATAGCATGGGCTATCTCCGCAAGGAAACTTCAGATGTGCAAAAGTCATGGTTTTTTCATCTTCGGGGAGGCAGGGGAACAGGAATATGTGTTTGTTTTTCGAATTTGAGCTCTTTCTGCAATGGGCACTTTTCATACTATAAGCAGTTTTTCCTAACAAATGCAAGATATAGCATGGGCAATCTCTGCAAGGAAACATCAGATCTGCAAAAGTCATGGTTTTTTTTGTCTTCGGGGAGGCAGGGGAACAGGAATATGTGTTTGTTTTGCGAATTTGAGCTCTTTCTGCAATGGGCACTTTTCATGCTCTAAGCAGTTTTTCCTAACAAATGCAAGATATAGCATGGGCAATCTCCGCAAGGAAACTTCAGATCTGCAAAAGTCATTTTTTTTTGTGTTCGGGGAGGCAGGGGAACATGAATACGTGTTTGTTTTTCGAATTTGAGCTCTTTCTGCAATGGGCACTTTTCATGCTCTAAGCAGTTTTTCCTAACAAATGCAAGATATAGCATGGGCTCTCTCCGCAAGGAAACATCATATCTGCAAAACTCATGGTTCTTTGGTGTTCAGTGAGCCGGGGGAACATGAATACGTGTTTGTTTTTCGAATTTGAGCTCTTTCTGCAATGGGCACTTTTCATACTATAAGCAGTTTTTCCTAACAAATGCAAGATATAGCATGGGCTATCTCTGCAAGGAAACTTCAGATCTGCAAAAGTCATGGTTTTTTTGTCTTCGGGGAGGCAGGGGAACAGGAATATGTGTTTGTTTTTCGAATTTGAGCTCTATCTGCAATGGGCACTTTTCATGCTAAAAGCAGTTTTTCCTAACAAATGCAAGATATAACATGGGCTCTCTCCGCAAGGAAACATCAGATCTGCAAAACTCATGGTTTTTTGGTGTTCAGTGAGCCGGGGGAACATGAATACGTGTTTGTTTTTCGAATTTGAGCTCTTTCTGCAATGGGCACTTTTCATGCTCTAAGCAGTTTTTCCTAACAAATGCAAGATATAGCATGGGCTATCTCCGCAAGGAAACTTCACATCTGCAAAAGTCATGGTTTTTTGGTCTTTGGGGAGGCAGGGGAACAGGAATATGTGTTTGTTTTTCGAATTTGAGCTCTTTCTGCAATGGGCACTTTTCATACTATAAGCAGTTTTTCCTAACAAATGCGGGATATAGCATGGGCTATCTCCGCAAGGAAACTTCAGATCTGCAAAAGTCATGGTTTTTTCATCTTCGGGGAGGAAGGGGAACAGGAATATGTGTTTGTTTTGCGAATTTGAGCTCTATCTGCATTGGGCACTTTTCATGCTATCAGCAGTTTTTCCTAACAAATGCAAGATATAACATGGGCTATCTCCGGAAGGAGACATCAGATCTGCAAAACTCATGGTTTTTTGGTGTTCAGTCAGCCGGGGGAACATGAATACGTGTTTGTTTTTCGAATTTGAGCTCTTTCTGCTATGGGCACTTTTCATGCTCTAAGCAGTTTTTCCTAACAAATGCAAGATATAGCATGGGATATCTCCGCAAGGAAACTTCAGATCTGCAAAAGTCATGGTTTTTTGGTGTTCAGTCAGCCGGGGGAACATGAATACGTGTTTGTTTTTCGAATTTGAGCTCTTTCTGCAATGGGCACTTTTCATGCTCTAAGCAGTTTTTCCTAACAAATGCAAGATATAGCATGTTCTATCTCCGCAAGGAAACTTCAGATGTGCAAAAGTCATGGTTTTTTCATCTTCGGGGAGGCAGGGGAACAGGAATATGTGTTTGTTTTTCGAATTTGAGCTCTTTCTGCAATGGGCACTTTTCATACTATAAGCAGTTTTTCCTAACAAATGCAAGATATAGCATGGGCAATCTCTGCAAGGAAACATCAGATCTGCAAAAGTCATGGTTTTTTTGTCTTCGGGGAGGCAGGGGAACAGGAATATGTGTTTGTTTTGCGAATTTGAGCTCTTTCTGCAATAGGCACTTTTCATGCTCTAAGCAGTTTTTCCTAACAAATGCAAGATATAGCATGGGCAATCTCCGCAAGGAAACTTCAGATCTGCAAAAGTCATTTTTTTTTTGTGTTCGGGGAGGCAGGGGAACATGAATACGTGTTTGTTTTTCGAATTTGAGCTCTTTCTGCAATGGGCACTTTTCATGCTCTAAGCAGTTTTTCCTAACAAATGCAAGATATAGCATGGGCTCTCTCCGCAAGGAAACATCATATCTGCAAAACTCATGGTTCTTTGGTGTTCAGTGAGCCGGGGGAACATGAATACGTGTTTGTTTTTCGAATTTGAGCTCTTTCTGCAATGGGCACTTTTCATACTATAAGCAGTTTTTCCTAACAAATGCAAGATATAGCATGGGCTATCTCTGCAAGGAAACTTCAGATCTGCAAAAGTCATGGTTTTTTTGTCTTCGGGGAGGCAGGGGAACAGGAATATGTGTTTGTTTTTCGAATTTGAGCTCTTTCTGCAATGGGCACTTTTCATGCTCTAAGCAGTTTTTCCTAACAAATGCAAGATATAGCATGGGCTATCTCCGCAAGGAAACTTCAGATGTGCAAAAGTCATGGCTTTTTCATCTTCGGGGAGGCAGGGGAACAAGAATATGTGTTTGTTTTGCGAATTTGAGCTCTATCTGCATTGGGCACTTTTCATGCTCTAAGCAGTTTTTCCTAACAAATGCAAGATATAACATGGGCTATCTCCGCAAGGAGACATCAGATCTGCAAAACTCATGGTTTTTTGGTGTTCAGTCAGCCGGGGGAACATGAATACGTGTTTGTTTTTCGAATTTGAGCTCTTTCTGCAATGGGCACTTTTCATGCTCTAAGCAGTTTTTCCTAACAAATGCAAGATATAGCATGGGCTATCTCCGCAAGGAAACTTCAGATGTGCAAAAGTCATGGCTTTTTCATCTTCGGGGAGGCAGGGGAACAAGAATATGTGTTTGTTTTGCGAATTTGAGCTCTATCTGCATTGGGCACTTTTCATGCTCTAAGCAGTTTTTCCTAACAAATGCAAGATATAACATGGGCTATCTCCGCAAGGAAACTTCACATCTGCAAAAGTCATGGTTTTTTGGTCTTTGGGGAGGCAGGGGAACAGGAATATGTGTTTGTTTTTCGAATTTGAGCTCTTTCTGCAATGGGCACTTTTCATACTATAAGCAGTTTTTCCTAACAAATGCGGGATATAGCATGGGCTATCTCCGCAAGGAAACTTCAGATCTGCAAAAGTCATGGTTTTTTCATCTTCGGGGTTGCAAGGGAACAGGAATATGTGTCTGTTTTTCGAATTTGAGCTCTATCTGCATTGGGCACTTTTCATGCTATAAGCCGTTTTTCCTAACAAATGCAAGATATAACATGGGCTATCTCCGCAAGGAGACATCAGATCTGCAAAACCCATGGTTTTTTGGTGTTCAGTCAGCCGGGGGAACATGAATACGTGTTTGTTTTTCGAATTTGAGCTCTTTCTGCAATGGGCACTTTTCATGCTCTAAGCAGTTTTTCCTACCAAATGCAAGATATAGCATGGACTATCTCCGCAAGGAAACTTCAGATGTGCAAAAGTCATGGTTTTTTAGTCTTCGGGGAGGCAGGGGAATAGGAATATGTGTTTGTTTTTCGAATTTGAGCTCTTTCTGCAATGGGCACTTTTCATACTATAAGCAGTTTTTCCTAACAAATGCGGGATATAGCATGGGCTCTCTCCGCAAGGAAACATCAGATCTGCAAAACTCATGGTTTTTTGGTGTTCAGTGAGCCGGGGGAACATGAATACGTGTTTGTTTTTCGAATTTGAGCTCTTTCTGCAATGGGCACTTTTCATGCTCTAAGCAGTTTTTCCTAACAAATGCAAGATATAGCATGGGCTATCTCCGCAAGGAAACTTCAGATGTGCAAAGGTCATGGTTTTTTCATCTTCGGGGAGGCAGGGGAACAGGAATATGTGTTTGTTTTGCGAATTTGAGCTCTATCTGCATTGGGCACTTTTCATGCTAAAAGCAGTTTTTCCTAACAAATGCAAGATATAACATGGGCTATCTCCGCAAGGAAACTTCATATCTGCAAAAGTCATGGTTTTTTGGTCTTTGGGGAGGCAGGGGAACAGGAATATGTGTTTGTTTTTCGAATTTGAGCTCTTTCTGCATTGGGCACTTTTCATACTATAAGCGGTTTTTCCTAACAAATGCGGGATATAGCATGGGCTATCTCCGCAAGGAAACTTCAGATCTGCAAAAGTCATGGTTTTTTCATCTTCGGGGAGGAAGGGGAACAGGAATATGTGTTTGTTTTGCGAATTTGAGCTCTATCTGCATTGGGCACTTTTCATGCTATCAGCAGTTTTTCCTAACAAATGCAAGATATAACATGGGCTATCTCCGGAAGGAGACATCAGATCTGCAAAACTCATGGTTTTTTGGTGTTCAGTCAGCCGGGGGAACATGAATATGTGTTTGTTTTTCGAATTTGAGCTCTTTCTGCTATGGGCACTTTTCATGCTCTAAGCAGTTTTTCCTAACAAATGCAAGATATAGCATGGGATATCTCCGCAAGGAAACTTCAGATCTGCAAAAGTCATGGTTTTTTGGTGTTCAGTCAGCCGGGGGAACATGAATACGTGTTTGTTTTTCGAATTTGAGCTCTTTCTGCAATGGGCACTTTTCATGCTCTAAGCAGTTTTTCCTAACAAATGCAAGATATAGCATGGGCTATCTCCGCAAGGAAACTTCAGATGTGCAAAAGTCATGGTTTTTTCATCTTCGGGGAGGCAGGGGAACAGGAATATGTGTTTGTTTTTCGAATTTGAGCTCTTTCTGCAATGGGCACTTTTCATACTATAAGCAGTTTTTCCTAACAAATGCAAGATATAGCATGGGCAATCTCTGCAAGGAAACATCAGATCTGCAAAAGTCATGGTTTTTTTGTCTTCGGGGAGGCAGGGGAACAGGAATATGTGTTTGTTTTGCGAATTTGAGCTCTTTCTGCAATGGGCACATTTCATGCTAAAAGCAGTTTTTCCTAACAAATGCAAGATATAACATGGGCTCTCTCCGCAAGGAAACATCAGATCTGCAAAACTCATGGTTTTTTGGTGTTCAGTGAGCCGGGGGAACATGAATACGTGTTTGTTTTTCGAATTTGAGCTCTTTCTGCAATGGGCACTTTTCATGCTCTAAGCAGTTTTTCCTAACAAATGCAAGATATAGCATGGGCTATCTCCGCAAGGAAACTTCACATCTGCAAAAGTCATGGTTTTTTGGTCTTTGGGGAGGCAGGGGAACAGGAATATGTGTTTGTTTTTCGAATTTGAGCTCTTTCTGCAATGGGCACTTTTCATACTATAAGCAGTTTTTCCTAACAAATGCGGGATATAGCATGGGCTATCTCCGCAAGGAAACTTCAGATCTGCAAAAGTCATGGTTTTTTCATCTTCGGGGAGGAAGGGGAACAGGAATATGTGTTTGTTTTGCGAATTTGAGCTCTATCTGCATTGGGCACTTTTCATGCTATCAGCAGTTTTTCCTAACAAATGCAAGATATAACATGGGCTATCTCCGGAAGGAGACATCAGATCTGCAAAACTCATGGTTTTTTGGTGTTCAGTCAGCCGGGGGAACATGAATACGTGTTTGTTTTTCGAATTTGAGCTCTTTCTGCTATGGGCACTTTTCATGCTCTAAGCAGTTTTTCCTAACAAATGCAAGATATAGCATGGGATATCTCCGCAAGGAAACTTCAGATCTGCAAAAGTCATGGTTTTTTGGTGTTCAGTCAGCCGGGGGAACATGAATACGTGTTTGTTTTTCGAATTTGAGCTCTTTCTGCAATGGGCACTTTTCATGCTCTAAGCAGTTTTTCCTAACAAATGCAAGATATAGCATGTTCTATCTCCGCAAGGAAACTTCAGATGTGCAAAAGTCATGGTTTTTTCATCTTCGGGGAGGCAGGGGAACAGGAATATGTGTTTGTTTTTCGAATTTGAGCTCTTTCTGCAATGGGCACTTTTCATACTATAAGCAGTTTTTCCTAACAAATGCAAGATATAGCATGGGCAATCTCTGCAAGGAAACATCAGATCTGCAAAAGTCATGGTTTTTTTGTCTTCGGGGAGGCAGGGGAACAGGAATATGTGTTTGTTTTGCGAATTTGAGCTCTTTCTGCAATGGGCACTTTTCATGCTCTAAGCAGTTTTTCCTAACAAATGCAAGATATAGCATGGGCTATCTCCGCAAGGAAACTTCAGATGTGCAAAAGTCATGGCTTTTTCATCTTCGGGGAGGCAGGGGAACAAGAATATGTGTTTGTTTTGCGAATTTGAGCTCTATCTGCATTGGGCACTTTTCATGCTATAAGCAGTTTTTCCTAACAAATGCAAGATATAACATGGGCTATCTCCGCAAGGAAACCTCAGATGTGCAAAAGTTATGGTTTTTTCATCTTCGGGGAGGCAGGGGAACAGGAATATGTGTTTGTTTTTCGAATTTGAGCTCTTTCTGCAATGGGCACTTTTCATACTATAAGCAGTTTTTCCTAACAAATGCAAGATATAGCATGGGCAATCTGCAAGGAAACATCAGATCTGCAAAAGTCATGGTTTTTTTGTCTTCGGGGAGGCAGGGGAACAGGAATATGTGTTTGTTTTGCGAATTTGAGCTCTATCTGCAATGGGCACTTTTCATGCTATAAGCAGTTTTTCCTAACAAATGCGGGATATAGCATGGGCTATCTCCGCAAGGAAACTTCAAATCTGCAAAAGTCATGGTTTTTTCATCTTCGGGGAGGCAGGGGAACAGGAATATGTGTTTGTTTTGCGAATTTGAGCTCTATCTGCATTGGGCACTTTTCATGCTATAAGCAGTTTTTCCTAACAAATGCAAGATATAACATGGGCTATCTCTGCAAGGAAACTTCAGATCTGCAAAAGTCATGGTTTTTTTGTCTTCGGGGAGGCAGGGGAACAGGAATATGTGTTTGTTTTTCGAATTTGAGCTCTTTCTGCAATGGGCACTTTTCATGCTCTAAGCAGTTTTTCCTAACAAATGCAAGATATAGCATGGGCAATCTGCAAGGAAACATCAGATCTGCAAAAGTCATGGTTTTTTTGTCTTCGGGGAGGCAGGGGAACAGGAATATGTGTTTGTTTTGCGAATTTGAGCTCTATCTGCAATGGGCACTTTTCATGCTATAAGCAGTTTTTCCTAACAAATGCGGGATATAGCATGGGCTATCTCTGCAAGGAAACTTCAAATCTGCAAAAGTCATGGTTTTTTCATCTTCGGGGAGGCAGGGGAACAGGAATATGTGTTTGTTTTGCGAATTTGAGCTCTATCTGCATTGGGCACTTTTCATGCTATAAGCAGTTTTTCCTAACAAATGCAAGATATAACATGGGCTATCTCTGCAAGGAAACTTCAGATCTGCAAAAGTCATGGTTTTTTTGTCTTCGGGGAGGCAGGGGAACAGGAATATGTGTTTGTTTTTCGAATTTGAGCTCTTTCTGCAATGGGCACTTTTCATGCTCTAAGCAGTTTTTCCTAACAAATGCAAGATATAGCATGGGCTATCTCCGCAAGGAAACTTCAGATGTGCAAAAGTCATGGCTTTTTCATCTTCGGGGAGGCAGGGGAACAAGAATATGTGTTTGTTTTGCGAATTTGAGCTCTATCTGCATTGGGCACTTTTCATGCTCTAAGCAGTTTTTCCTAACAAATGCAAGATATAACATGGGCTATCTCCGCAAGGAGACATCAGATCTGCAAAACTCATGGTTTTTTGGTGTTCAGTCAGCCGGGGGAACATGAATACGTGTTTGTTTTTCGAATTTGAGCTCTTTCTGCAATGGGCACTTTTCATGCTCTAAGCAGTTTTTCCTAACAAATGCAAGATATAGCATGGGCTATCTCCGCAAGGAAACTTCAGATGTGCAAAAGTCATGGCTTTTTCATCTTCGGGGAGGCAGGGGAACAAGAATATGTGTTTGTTTTGCGAATTTGAGCTCTATCTGCATTGGGCACTTTTCATGCTCTAAGCAGTTTTTCCTAACAAATGCAAGATATAACATGGGCTATCTCCGCAAGGAAACTTCACATCTGCAAAAGTCATGGTTTTTTGGTCTTTGGGGAGGCAGGGGAACAGGAATATGTGTTTGTTTTTCGAATTTGAGCTCTTTCTGCAATGGGCACTTTTCATACTATAAGCAGTTTTTCCTAACAAATGCGGGATATAGCATGGGCTATCTCCGCAAGGAAACTTCAGATCTGCAAAAGTCATGGTTTTTTCATCTTCGGGGTTGCAAGGGAACAGGAATATGTGTCTGTTTTTCGAATTTGAGCTCTATCTGCATTGGGCACTTTTCATGCTATAAGCCGTTTTTCCTAACAAATGCAAGATATAACATGGGCTATCTCCGCAAGGAGACATCAGATCTGCAAAACCCATGGTTTTTTGGTGTTCAGTCAGCCGGGGGAACATGAATACGTGTTTGTTTTTCGAATTTGAGCTCTTTCTGCAATGGGCACTTTTCATGCTCTAAGCAGTTTTTCCTAACAAATGCAAGATATAGCATGGACTATCTCCGCAAGGAAACTTCAGATGTGCAAAAGTCATGGTTTTTTAGTCTTCGGGGAGGCAGGGGAATAGGAATATGTGTTTGTTTTTCGAATTTGAGCTCTTTCTGCAATGGGCACTTTTCATACTATAAGCAGTTTTTCCTAACAAATGCGGGATATAGCATGGGCTCTCTCCGCAAGGAAACATCAGATCTGCAAAACTCATGGTTTTTTGGTGTTCAGTGAGCCGGGGGAACATGAATACGTGTTTGTTTTTCGAATTTGAGCTCTTTCTGCAATGGGCACTTTTCATGCTCTAAGCAGTTTTTCCTAACAAATGCAAGATATAGCATGGGCTATCTCCGCAAGGAAACTTCAGATGTGCAAAGGTCATGGTTTTTTCATCTTCGGGGAGGCAGGGGAACAGGAATATGTGTTTGTTTTGCGAATTTGAGCTCTATCTGCATTGGGCACTTTTCATGCTAAAAGCAGTTTTTCCTAACAAATGCAAGATATAACATGGGCTATCTCCGCAAGGAAACTTCATATCTGCAAAAGTCATGGTTTTTTGGTCTTTGGGGAGGCAGGGGAACAGGAATATGTGTTTGTTTTTCGAATTTGAGCTCTTTCTGCATTGGGCACTTTTCATACTATAAGCGGTTTTTCCTAACAAATGCGGGATATAGCATGGGCTATCTCCGCAAGGAAACTTCAGATCTGCAAAAGTCATGGTTTTTTCATCTTCGGGGAGGAAGGGGAACAGGAATATGTGTTTGTTTTGCGAATTTGAGCTCTATCTGCATTGGGCACTTTTCATGCTATCAGCAGTTTTTCCTAACAAATGCAAGATATAACATGGGCTATCTCCGGAAGGAGACATCAGATCTGCAAAACTCATGGTTTTTTGGTGTTCAGTCAGCCGGGGGAACATGAATATGTGTTTGTTTTTCGAATTTGAGCTCTTTCTGCTATGGGCACTTTTCATGCTCTAAGCAGTTTTTCCTAACAAATGCAAGATATAGCATGGACTATCTCCGCAAGGAAACTTCAGATGTGCAAAAGTCATGGTTTTTTAGTGTTCGGGGAGGCAGGGGAATAGGAATATGTGTTTGTTTTTCGAATTTGAGCTCTTTCTGCAATGGGCACTTTTCATACTATAAGCAGTTTTTCCTAACAAATGCGGGATATAGCATGGGCTCTCTCCGCAAGGAAACATCAGATCTGCAAAACTCATGGTTTTTTGGTGTTCAGTGAGCCGGGGGAACATGAATACGTGTTTGTTTTTCGAATTTGAGCTCTTTCTGCAATGGGCACTTTTCATGCTCTAAGCAGTTTTTCCTAACAAATGCAAGATATAGCATGGGCTATCTCCGCAAGGAAACTTCAGATGTGCAAAGGTCATGGTTTTTTCATCTTCGGGGAGGCAGGGGAACAGGAATATGTGTTTGTTTTGCGAATTTGAGCTCTATCTGCATTGGGCACTTTTCATGCTAAAAGCAGTTTTTCCTAACAAATGCAAGATATAACATGGGCTATCTCCGCAAGGAAACTTCATATCTGCAAAAGTCATGGTTTTTTGGTCTTTGGGGAGGCAGGGGAACAGGAATATGTGTTTGTTTTTCGAATTTGAGCTCTTTCTGCATTGGGCACTTTTCATACTATAAGCGGTTTTTCCTAACAAATGCGGGATATAGCATGGGCTATCTCCGCAAGGAAACTTCAGATCTGCAAAAGTCATGGTTTTTTCATCTTCGGGGAGGAAGGGGAACAGGAATATGTGTTTGTTTTGCGAATTTGAGCTCTATCTGCATTGGGCACTTTTCATGCTATCAGCAGTTTTTCCTAACAAATGCAAGATATAACATGGGCTATCTCCGGAAGGAGACATCAGATCTGCAAAACTCATGGTTTTTTGGTGTTCAGTCAGCCGGGGGAACATGAATATGTGTTTGTTTTTCGAATTTGAGCTCTTTCTGCTATGGGCACTTTTCATGCTCTAAGCAGTTTTTCCTAACAAATGCAAGATATAGCATGGGATATCTCCGCAAGGAAACTTCAGATCTGCAAAAGTCATGGTTTTTTGGTGTTCAGTCAGCCGGGGGAACATGAATACGTGTTTGTTTTTCGAATTTGAGCTCTTTCTGCAATGGGCACTTTTCATGCTCTAAGCAGTTTTTCCTAACAAATGCAAGATATAGCATGGGTTATCTCCGCAAGGAAACTTCAGATGTGCAAAAGTCATGGTTTTTTCATCTTCGGGGAGGCAGGGGAACAGGAATATGTGTTTGTTTTTCGAATTTGAGCTCTTTCTGCAATGGGCACTTTTCATACTATAAGCAGTTTTTCCTAACAAATGCAAGATATAGCATGGGCAATCTCTGCAAGGAAACATCAGATCTGCAAAAGTCATGGTTTTTTTGTCTTCGGGGAGGCAGGGGAACAGGAATATGTGTTTGTTTTGCGAATTTGAGCTCTTTCTGCAATGGGCACATTTCATGCTCTAAGCAGTTTTTCCTAACAAATGCAAGATATAGCATGGGCAATCTCCGCAAGGAAACTTCAGATCTGGAAAAGTCATTTTTTTTTGTGTTCGAGGAGGCAGGGGAACATGAATACGTGTTTGTTTTTCGAATTTGAGCTCTTTCTGCAATGGGCACTTTTCATGCTCTAAGCAGTTTTTCCTAACAAATGCAAGATATAGCATGGGCTCTCTCCGCAAGGAAACATCATATCTGCAAAACTCATGGTTCTTTGGTGTTCAGTGAGCCGGGGGAACATGAATACGTGTTTGTTTTTCGAATTTGAGCTCTTTCTGCAATGGGCACTTTTCATGCTATAAGCAGTTTTTCCTAACAAATGCAAGATATAGCATGGGCTATCTCCGCAAGGAAACTTCAGATGTGCAAAAGTCATGGCTTTTTCATCTTCGGGGAGGCAGGGGAACAAGAATATGTGTTTGTTTTGCGAATTTGAGCTCTATCTGCATTGGGCACTTTTCATGCTATAAGCAGTTTTTCCTAACAAATGCAAGATATAACATGGGCTATCTCCGCAAGGAAACTTCATATCTACAAAGGTCATGGTTTTTTGGTCTTTGGGGAGGCAGGGGAACAGGAATATGTGTTTGTTTTTCGAATTTGAGCTCTTTCTGCAATGGGCACTTTTCATACTATAAGCGGTTTTTCCTAACAAATGCGGGATATAGCATGGGCTCTCTCCGCAAGGAAACATCAGATCTGCAAAACTCATGGTTTTTTGGTGTTCAGTGAGCCGGGGGAACATGAATACGTGTTTGTTTTTCGAATTTGAGCTCTTTCTGCAATGGGCACTTTTCATGCTCTAAGCAGTTTTTCCTAACAAATGCAAGATATAGCATGGGCTATCTCCGCAAGGAAACTTCAGATGTGCAAAAGTCATGGTTTTTTCATCTTCGGGGAGGCAGGGGAACAGGAATATGTGTTTGTTTTGAGAATTTGAGCTCTATCTACTTTGGGCACTTTTCATGCTAAAAGCAGTTTTTCCTAACAAATGCAAGATATAACATGGGCTATCTCCGCAAGGAAACTTCATATCTGCAAAAGTCATGGTTTTTTGGTCTTTGGGGAGGCAGGGGAACAGGAATATGTGTTTGTTTTTCGAATTTGAGCTCTTTCTGCATTGGGCACTTTTCATACTATAAGCGGTTTTTCCTAACAAATGCGGGATATAGCATGGGCTCTCTCCGCAAGGAAACATCAGATCTGCAAAACTCATGGTTTTTTGGTGTTCAGTGAGCCGGGGGAACATGAATACGTGTTTGTTTTTCGAATTTGAGCTCTTTCTGCAATGGGCACTTTTCATGCTCTAAGCAGTTTTTCCTAACAAATGCAAGATATAGCATGGGCAATCTCCGCAAGGAAACATCAGATCTGCAAAAGTCATGGTTTTTTTGTCTTCGGGGAGGCAGGGGAACAGGAATATGTGGGTTTTTTTGCGAATTTGAGCTCTATCTGCAATGGGCACTTTTCATGCTATAAGCAGTTTTTCCTAACAAATGCAAGATATAACATGGGCTCTCTCCGCAAGGAAACATCAGATCTGCAAAACTCATGGTTTTTTGGTGTTCAGTGAGCCGGGGGAACATGAATACGTGTTTGTTTTTCGAATTTGAGCTCTTTCTGCAATGGGCACTTTTCATGCTCTAAGCAGTTTTTCCTAACAAATGCAAGATATAGCATGGGCTATCTCCGCAAGGAAACTTCACATCTGCAAAAGTCATGGTTTTTTGGTCTTTGGAAAGGCAGGGGAACAGGAATATGTGTTTGTTTTTCGAATTTGAGCTCTTTCTGCAATGGGCACTTTTCATACTATAAGCAGTTTTTCCTAACAAATGCGGGATATAGCATGGGCTATCTCCGCAAGGAAACTTCAGATCTGCAAAAGTCATGGTTTTTTCATCTTCAGGGAGGAAGGGGAACAGGAATATGTGTTTGTTTTGCGAATTTGAGCTCTATCTGCATTGGGCACTTTTCATGCTCTAAGCAGTTTTTCCTAACAAATGCAAGATATAACATGGGCTATCTCCGCAAGGAAACTTCACATCTGCAAAAGTCATGGTTTTTTGGTCTTTGGGGAGGCAGGGGAACAGGAATATGTGTTTGTTTTTCGAATTTGAGCTCTTTCTGCAATGGACACTTTTCATACTATAAGCAGTTTTTCCTAACAAATGCGGGATATAGCATGGTCTATCTCCGCAAGGAAACTTCAGATCTGCAAAAGTCATGGTTTTTTCATCTTCGGGGAGGCAGGGGAACAGGAATATGTGTTTGCTTTGCGAATTTGAGCTCTATCTGCATTGGGCACTTTTCATGCTATAAGCAGTTTTTCCTAACAAATGCAAGATATAACATGGTCTATCTCCGGAAGGAGACATCAGATCTGCAAAACTCATGGTTTTTTGGTGTTCAGTCAGCCGGGGGAACATGAATACGTGTTTGTTTTTCGAATTTGAGCTCTTTCTGCTATGGGCACTTTTCATGCTCTAAGCAGTTTTTCCTAACAAATGCAAGATATAGCATGGGATATCTCCGCAAGGAAACTTCAGATCTGCAAAAGTCATGGTTTTTTGGTGTTCAGTCAGCCGGGGGAACATGAATACGTGTTTGTTTTTCGAATTTGAGCTCTTTCTGCAATGGGCACTTTTCATGCTCTAAGCAGTTTTTCCTAACAAATGCAAGATATAGCATGGGCAATCTCCGCAAGGAAACTTTAGATGTGCAAAAGTCATGGTTTTTTCATCTTCGGGGAGGCAGGGGAACAGGAATATGTGTTTGTTTTTCGAATTTGAGCTCTTTCTGCAATGGGCACTTTTCATACTATAAGCAGTTTTTCCTAACAAATGCAAGATATAGCATGGGTAATCTGCAAGGAAACATCAGATCTGCAAAAGTCATGGTTTTTTTGTCTTCGGGGAGGCAGGGGAACAGGAATATGTGTTTGTTTTGCGAATTTGAGCTCTATCTGCATTGGGCACTTTTCATGCTCTAAGCAGTTTTTCCTAACAAATGCAAGATATAACATGGGCTATCTCCGCAAGGAAACTTCACATCTGCAAAAGTCATGGTTTTTTGGTCTTTGGGGAAGCAGGGGAACAGGAATATGTGTTTGTTTTTCGAATTTGAGCTCTTTCTGCAATGGGCACTTTTCATACTATAAGCAGTTTTTCCTAACAAATGCAAGATATAACATGGTCTATCTCCGGAAGGAGACATGAGATCTGCAAAACTCATGGTTTTTTGGTGTTCAGTCAGCTGGGGGAACATGAATACGTGTTTGTTTTTCGAATTTGAGCTCTTTCTGCTATGGGCACTTTTCATGCTCTAAGCAGTTTTTCCTAACAAATGCAAGATATAACATGGGCTATCTCCGCAAGGAAACTTCACATCTGCAAAAGTCATGGTTTTTTGGTCTTTGGGGAGGCAGGGGAACAGGAATATGTGTTTGTTTTTCGAATTTGAGCTCTTTCTGCAATGGACACTTTTCATACTATAAGCAGTTTTTCCTAACAAATGCGGGATATAGCATGGTCTATCTCCGCAAGGAAACTTCAGATCTGCAAAAGTCATGGTTTTTTCATCTTCGGGGAGGCAGGGGAACAGGAATATGTGTTTGCTTTGCGAATTTGAGCTCTATCTGCATTGGGCACTTTTCATGCTATAAGCAGTTTTTCCTAACAAATGCAAGATATAACATGGTCTATCTCCGGAAGGAGACATCAGATCTGCAAAACTCATGGTTTTTTGGTGTTCAGTCAGCCGGGGGAACATGAATACGTGTTTGTTTTTCGAATTTGAGCTCTTTCTGCTATGGGCACTTTTCATGCTCTAAGCAGTTTTTCCTAACAAATGCAAGATATAGCATGGGATATCTCCGCAAGGAAACTTCAGATCTGCAAAAGTCATGGTTTTTTGGTGTTCAGTCAGCCGGGGGAACATGAATACGTGTTTGTTTTTCGAATTTGAGCTCTTTCTGCAATGGGCACTTTTCATGCTCTAAGCAGTTTTTCCTAACAAATGCAAGATATAGCATGGGCAATCTCCGCAAGGAAACTTTAGATGTGCAAAAGTCATGGTTTTTTCATCTTCGGGGAGGCAGGGGAACAGGAATATGTGTTTGTTTTTCGAATTTGAGCTCTTTCTGCAATGGGCACTTTTCATACTATAAGCAGTTTTTCCTAACAAATGCAAGATATAGCATGGGTAATCTGCAAGGAAACATCAGATCTGCAAAAGTCATGGTTTTTTTGTCTTCGGGGAGGCAGGGGAACAGGAATATGTGTTTGTTTTGCGAATTTGAGCTCTATCTGCATTGGGCACTTTTCATGCTCTAAGCAGTTTTTCCTAACAAATGCAAGATATAACATGGGCTATCTCCGCAAGGAAACTTCACATCTGCAAAAGTCATGGTTTTTTGGTCTTTGGGGAAGCAGGGGAACAGGAATATGTGTTTGTTTTTCGAATTTGAGCTCTTTCTGCAATGGGCACTTTTCATACTATAAGCAGTTTTTCCTAACAAATGCAAGATATAGCATGGGCTATCTCTGCAAGGAAACTTCAGATCTGCAAAAGTCATGGTTTTTTTGTCTTCGGGGAAGCAGGGGAACAGGAATATGTGTTTGTTTTTCGAATTTGAGCTCTTTCTGCAATGGGCACTTTTCATGCTCTAAGCAGTTTTTCCTAACAAATGCAAGATATAGCATGGGCTATCTCCGCAAGGAAACTTTAGATGTGCAAAAGTCATGGTTTTTTCATATTCGGGGAGGCAGGGGAACAGGAATATGTGTTTGTTTTTCGAATTTGAGCTCTTTCTGCAATGGGCACTTTTCATACTATAAGCAGTTTTTCCTAACAAATGCAAGATATAGCATGGGTAATCTGCAAGGAAACATCAGATCTGCAAAAGTCATGGTTTTTTTGTCTTCGGGGAGGCAGGGGAACAGGAATATGTGTTTGTTTTGCGAATTTGAGCTCTATCTGCATTGGGCACTTTTCATGCTCTAAGCAGTTTTTCCTAACAAATGCAAGATATAACATGGGCTATCTCCGCAAGGAAACTTCACATCTGCAAAAGTCATGGTTTTTTGGTCTTTGGAGAGGCAGGGGAACAGGAATATGTGTTTGTTTTTCGAATTTGAGCTCTTTCTGCAATGGGCACTTTTCATACTATAAGCAGTTTTTCCTAACAAATGCAAGATATAGCATGGGCTATCTCTGCAAGGAAACTTCAGATCTGCAAAAGTCATGGTTTTTTTGTCTTCGGGGAGGCAGGGGAACAGGAATATGTGTTTGTTTTTCGAATTTGAGCTCTTTCTGCAATGGGCACTTTTCATGCTCTAAGCAGTTTTTCCTAACAAATGCAAGATATAACATGGTCTATCTCCGGAAGGAGACATGAGATCTGCAAAACTCATGGTTTTTTGGTGTTCAGTCAGCCGGGGGAACATGAATACGTGTTTGTTTTTCGAATTTGAGCTCTTTCTGCTATGGGCACTTTTCATGCTCTAAGCAGTTTTTCCTAACAAATGCAAGATATAGCATGGGCTATCTCCGCAAGGAAACTTCACATCTGCAAAAGTCATGGTTTTTTGGTCTTTGGGGAGGCAGGGGAACAGGAATATGTGTTTGTTTTTCGAATTTGAGCTCTTTCTGCAATGGGCACTTTTCATACTATAAGCAGTTTTTCCTAACAAATGCGGGATATAGCATGGGCTATCTCCGCAAGGAAACTTCAGATCTGCAAAAGTCATGGTTTTTTCATCTTCGGGGAGGAAGGGGAACAGGAATATGTGTTTGTTTTGCGAATTTGAGCTCTATCTGCATTGGGCACTTTTCATGCTATCAGCAGTTTTTCCTAACAAATGCAAGATATAACATGGGCTATCTCCGGAAGGAGACATCAGGTCTGCAAAACTCATGGTTTTTTGGTGTTCAGTCAGCCGGGGGAACATGAATACGTGTTTGTTTTTCGAATTTGAGCTCTTTCTGCTATGGGCACTTTTCATGCTCTAAGCAGTTTTTCCTAACAAATGCAAGATATAGCATGGGATATCTCCGCAAGGAAACTTCAGATCTGCAAAAGTCATGGTTTTTTGGTGTTCAGTCAGCCGGGGGAACATGAATACGTGTTTGTTTTTCGAATTTGAGCTCTTTCTGCAATGGGCACTTTTCATGCTCTAAGCAGTTTTTCCTAACAAATGCAAGATATAGCATGTTCTATCTCCGCAAGGAAACTTCAGATGTGCAAAAGTCATGGTTTTTTCATCTTCGGGGAGGCAGGGGAACAGGAATATGTGTTTGTTTTTCGAATTTGAGCTCTTTCTGCAATGGGCACTTTTCATACTATAAGCAGTTTTTCCTAACAAATGCAAGATATAGCATGGGCAATCTCTGCAAGGAAACATCAGATCTGCAAAAGTCATGGTTTTTTTGTCTTCGGGGAGGCAGGGGAACAGGAATATGTGTTTGTTTTGCGAATTTGAGCTCTTTCTGCAATAGGCACTTTTCATGCTCTAAGCAGTTTTTCCTAACAAATGCAAGATATAGCATGGGCAATCTCCGCAAGGAAACTTCAGATCTGCAAAAGTCATTTTTTTTTTGTGTTCGGGGAGGCAGGGGAACATGAATACGTGTTTGTTTTTCGAATTTGAGCTCTTTCTGCAATGGGCACTTTTCATGCTCTAAGCAGTTTTTCCTAACAAATGCAAGATATAGCATGGGCTATCTCCGCAAGGAAACTTTAGATGTGCAAAAGTCATGGTTTTTTCATATTCGGGGAGGCAGGGGAACAGGAATATGTGTTTGTTTTTCGAATTTGAGCTCTTTCTGCAATGGGCACTTTTCATACTATAAGCAGTTTTTCCTAACAAATGCAAGATATAGCATGGGTAATCTGCAAGGAAACATCAGATCTGCAAAAGTCATGGTTTTTTTGTCTTCGGGGAGGCAGGGGAACAGGAATATGTGTTTGTTTTGCGAATTTGAGCTCTTTCTGCAATGGGCACTTTTCATGCTCTAAGCAGTTTTTCCTAACAAATGCAAGATATAGCATGGGCTATCTCCGCAAGGAAACTTCACATCTGCAAAAGTCATGGTTTTTTGGTCTTTGGAAAGGCAGGGGAACAGGAATATGTGTTTGTTTTTCGAATTTGAGCTCTTTCTGCAATGGGCACTTTTCATACTATAAGCAGTTTTTCCTAACAAATGCGGGATATAGCATGGGCTATCTCCGCAAGGAAACTTCAGATCTGCAAAAGTCATGGTTTTTTCATCTTCAGGGAGGAAGGGGAACAGGAATATGTGTTTGTTTTGCGAATTTGAGCTCTATCTGCATTGGGCACTTTTCATGCTCTAAGCAGTTTTTCCTAACAAATGCAAGATATAACATGGGCTATCTCCGCAAGGAAACTTCACATCTGCAAAAGTCATGGTTTTTTGGTCTTTGGGGAGGCAGGGGAACAGGAATATGTGTTTGTTTTTCGAATTTGAGCTCTTTCTGCAATGGACACTTTTCATACTATAAGCAGTTTTTCCTAACAAATGCGGGATATAGCATGGTCTATCTCCGCAAGGAAACTTCAGATCTGCAAAAGTCATGGTTTTTTCATCTTCGGGGAGGCAGGGGAACAGGAATATGTGTTTGCTTTGCGAATTTGAGCTCTATCTGCATTGGGCACTTTTCATGCTATAAGCAGTTTTTCCTAACAAATGCAAGATATAACATGGTCTATCTCCGGAAGGAGACATCAGATCTGCAAAACTCATGGTTTTTTGGTGTTCAGTCAGCCGGGGGAACATGAATACGTGTTTGTTTTTCGAATTTGAGCTCTTTCTGCTATGGGCACTTTTCATGCTCTAAGCAGTTTTTCCTAACAAATGCAAGATATAGCATGGGATATCTCCGCAAGGAAACTTCAGATCTGCAAAAGTCATGGTTTTTTGGTGTTCAGTCAGCCGGGGGAACATGAATACGTGTTTGTTTTTCGAATTTGAGCTCTTTCTGCAATGGGCACTTTTCATGCTCTAAGCAGTTTTTCCTAACAAATGCAAGATATAGCATGGGCAATCTCCGCAAGGAAACTTTAGATGTGCAAAAGTCATGGTTTTTTCATCTTCGGGGAGGCAGGGGAACAGGAATATGTGTTTGTTTTTCGAATTTGAGCTCTTTCTGCAATGGGCACTTTTCATACTATAAGCAGTTTTTCCTAACAAATGCAAGATATAGCATGGGTAATCTGCAAGGAAACATCAGATCTGCAAAAGTCATGGTTTTTTTGTCTTCGGGGAGGCAGGGGAACAGGAATATGTGTTTGTTTTGCGAATTTGAGCTCTATCTGCATTGGGCACTTTTCATGCTCTAAGCAGTTTTTCCTAACAAATGCAAGATATAACATGGGCTATCTCCGCAAGGAAACTTCACATCTGCAAAAGTCATGGTTTTTTGGTCTTTGGGGAAGCAGGGGAACAGGAATATGTGTTTGTTTTTCGAATTTGAGCTCTTTCTGCAATGGGCACTTTTCATACTATAAGCAGTTTTTCCTAACAAATGCAAGATATAACATGGTCTATCTCCGGAAGGAGACATGAGATCTGCAAAACTCATGGTTTTTTGGTGTTCAGTCAGCTGGGGGAACATGAATACGTGTTTGTTTTTCGAATTTGAGCTCTTTCTGCTATGGGCACTTTTCATGCTCTAAGCAGTTTTTCCTAACAAATGCAAGATATAACATGGGCTATCTCCGCAAGGAAACTTCACATCTGCAAAAGTCATGGTTTTTTGGTCTTTGGGGAGGCAGGGGAACAGGAATATGTGTTTGTTTTTCGAATTTGAGCTCTTTCTGCAATGGACACTTTTCATACTATAAGCAGTTTTTCCTAACAAATGCGGGATATAGCATGGTCTATCTCCGCAAGGAAACTTCAGATCTGCAAAAGTCATGGTTTTTTCATCTTCGGGGAGGCAGGGGAACAGGAATATGTGTTTGCTTTGCGAATTTGAGCTCTATCTGCATTGGGCACTTTTCATGCTATAAGCAGTTTTTCCTAACAAATGCAAGATATAACATGGTCTATCTCCGGAAGGAGACATCAGATCTGCAAAACTCATGGTTTTTTGGTGTTCAGTCAGCCGGGGGAACATGAATACGTGTTTGTTTTTCGAATTTGAGCTCTTTCTGCTATGGGCACTTTTCATGCTCTAAGCAGTTTTTCCTAACAAATGCAAGATATAGCATGGGATATCTCCGCAAGGAAACTTCAGATCTGCAAAAGTCATGGTTTTTTGGTGTTCAGTCAGCCGGGGGAACATGAATACGTGTTTGTTTTTCGAATTTGAGCTCTTTCTGCAATGGGCACTTTTCATGCTCTAAGCAGTTTTTCCTAACAAATGCAAGATATAGCATGGGCAATCTCCGCAAGGAAACTTTAGATGTGCAAAAGTCATGGTTTTTTCATCTTCGGGGAGGCAGGGGAACAGGAATATGTGTTTGTTTTTCGAATTTGAGCTCTTTCTGCAATGGGCACTTTTCATACTATAAGCAGTTTTTCCTAACAAATGCAAGATATAGCATGGGTAATCTGCAAGGAAACATCAGATCTGCAAAAGTCATGGTTTTTTTGTCTTCGGGGAGGCAGGGGAACAGGAATATGTGTTTGTTTTGCGAATTTGAGCTCTATCTGCATTGGGCACTTTTCATGCTCTAAGCAGTTTTTCCTAACAAATGCAAGATATAACATGGGCTATCTCCGCAAGGAAACTTCACATCTGCAAAAGTCATGGTTTTTTGGTCTTTGGGGAAGCAGGGGAACAGGAATATGTGTTTGTTTTTCGAATTTGAGCTCTTTCTGCAATGGGCACTTTTCATACTATAAGCAGTTTTTCCTAACAAATGCAAGATATAGCATGGGCTATCTCTGCAAGGAAACTTCAGATCTGCAAAAGTCATGGTTTTTTTGTCTTCGGGGAAGCAGGGGAACAGGAATATGTGTTTGTTTTTCGAATTTGAGCTCTTTCTGCAATGGGCACTTTTCATGCTCTAAGCAGTTTTTCCTAACAAATGCAAGATATAGCATGGGCTATCTCCGCAAGGAAACTTTAGATGTGCAAAAGTCATGGTTTTTTCATATTCGGGGAGGCAGGGGAACAGGAATATGTGTTTGTTTTTCGAATTTGAGCTCTTTCTGCAATGGGCACTTTTCATACTATAAGCAGTTTTTCCTAACAAATGCAAGATATAGCATGGGTAATCTGCAAGGAAACATCAGATCTGCAAAAGTCATGGTTTTTTTGTCTTCGGGGAGGCAGGGGAACAGGAATATGTGTTTGTTTTGCGAATTTGAGCTCTATCTGCATTGGGCACTTTTCATGCTCTAAGCAGTTTTTCCTAACAAATGCAAGATATAACATGGGCTATCTCCGCAAGGAAACTTCACATCTGCAAAAGTCATGGTTTTTTGGTCTTTGGAGAGGCAGGGGAACAGGAATATGTGTTTGTTTTTCGAATTTGAGCTCTTTCTGCAATGGGCACTTTTCATACTATAAGCAGTTTTTCCTAACAAATGCAAGATATAGCATGGGCTATCTCTGCAAGGAAACTTCAGATCTGCAAAAGTCATGGTTTTTTTGTCTTCGGGGAGGCAGGGGAACAGGAATATGTGTTTGTTTTTCGAATTTGAGCTCTTTCTGCAATGGGCACTTTTCATGCTCTAAGCAGTTTTTCCTAACAAATGCAAGATATAACATGGTCTATCTCCGGAAGGAGACATGAGATCTGCAAAACTCATGGTTTTTTGGTGTTCAGTCAGCCGGGGGAACATGAATACGTGTTTGTTTTTCGAATTTGAGCTCTTTCTGCTATGGGCACTTTTCATGCTCTAAGCAGTTTTTCCTAACAAATGCAAGATATAGCATGGGCTATCTCCGCAAGGAAACTTCACATCTGCAAAAGTCATGGTTTTTTGGTCTTTGGGGAGGCAGGGGAACAGGAATATGTGTTTGTTTTTCGAATTTGAGCTCTTTCTGCAATGGGCACTTTTCATACTATAAGCAGTTTTTCCTAACAAATGCGGGATATAGCATGGGCTATCTCCGCAAGGAAACTTCAGATCTGCAAAAGTCATGGTTTTTTCATCTTCGGGGAGGAAGGGGAACAGGAATATGTGTTTGTTTTGCGAATTTGAGCTCTATCTGCATTGGGCACTTTTCATGCTATCAGCAGTTTTTCCTAACAAATGCAAGATATAACATGGGCTATCTCCGGAAGGAGACATCAGGTCTGCAAAACTCATGGTTTTTTGGTGTTCAGTCAGCCGGGGGAACATGAATACGTGTTTGTTTTTCGAATTTGAGCTCTTTCTGCTATGGGCACTTTTCATGCTCTAAGCAGTTTTTCCTAACAAATGCAAGATATAGCATGGGATATCTCCGCAAGGAAACTTCAGATCTGCAAAAGTCATGGTTTTTTGGTGTTCAGTCAGCCGGGGGAACATGAATACGTGTTTGTTTTTCGAATTTGAGCTCTTTCTGCAATGGGCACTTTTCATGCTCTAAGCAGTTTTTCCTAACAAATGCAAGATATAGCATGTTCTATCTCCGCAAGGAAACTTCAGATGTGCAAAAGTCATGGTTTTTTCATCTTCGGGGAGGCAGGGGAACAGGAATATGTGTTTGTTTTTCGAATTTGAGCTCTTTCTGCAATGGGCACTTTTCATACTATAAGCAGTTTTTCCTAACAAATGCAAGATATAGCATGGGCAATCTCTGCAAGGAAACATCAGATCTGCAAAAGTCATGGTTTTTTGTCTTCGGGGAGGCAGGGGAACAGGAATATGTGTTTGTTTTGCGAATTTGAGCTCTTTCTGCAATAGGCACTTTTCATGCTCTAAGCAGTTTTTCCTAACAAATGCAAGATATAGCATGGGCAATCTCCGCAAGGAAACTTCAGATCTGCAAAAGTCATTTTTTTTTTGTGTTCGGGGAGGCAGGGGAACATGAATACGTGTTTGTTTTTCGAATTTGAGCTCTTTCTGCAATGGGCACTTTTCATGCTCTAAGCAGTTTTTCCTAACAAATGCAAGATATAGCATGGGCTATCTCCGCAAGGAAACTTTAGATGTGCAAAAGTCATGGTTTTTTCATATTCGGGGAGGCAGGGGAACAGGAATATGTGTTTGTTTTTCGAATTTGAGCTCTTTCTGCAATGGGCACTTTTCATACTATAAGCAGTTTTTCCTAACAAATGCAAGATATAGCATGGGTAATCTGCAAGGAAACATCAGATCTGCAAAAGTCATGGTTTTTTTGTCTTCGGGGAGGCAGGGGAACAGGAATATGTGTTTGTTTTGCGAATTTGAGCTCTATCTGCATTGGGCACTTTTCATGCTCTAAGCAGTTTTTCCTAACAAATGCAAGATATAACATGGGCTATCTCCGCAAGGAAACTTCACATCTGCAAAAGTCATGGTTTTTTGGTCTTTGGAGAGGCAGGGGAACAGGAATATGTGTTTGTTTTTCGAATTTGAGCTCTTTCTGCAATGGGCACTTTTCATACTATAAGCAGTTTTTCCTAACAAATGCAAGATATAGCATGGGCTATCTCTGCAAGGAAACTTCAGATCTGCAAAAGTCATGGTTTTTTTGTCTTCGGGGAGGCAGGGGAACAGGAATATGTGTTTGTTTTTCGAATTTGAGCTCTTTCTGCAATGGGCACTTTTCATGCTCTAAGCAGTTTTTCCTAACAAATGCAAGATATAACATGGTCTATCTCCGGAAGGAGACATGAGATCTGCAAAACTCATGGTTTTTTGGTGTTCAGTCAGCCGGGGGAACATGAATACGTGTTTGTTTTTCGAATTTGAGCTCTTTCTGCTATGGGCACTTTTCATGCTCTAAGCAGTTTTTCCTAACAAATGCAAGATATAGCATGGGCTATCTCCGCAAGGAAACTTCACATCTGCAAAAGTCATGGTTTTTTGGTCTTTGGGGAGGCAGGGGAACAGGAATATGTGTTTGTTTTTCGAATTTGAGCTCTTTCTGCAATGGGCACTTTTCATACTATAAGCAGTTTTTCCTAACAAATGCGGGATATAGCATGGGCTATCTCCGCAAGGAAACTTCAGATCTGCAAAAGTCATGGTTTTTTCATCTTCGGGGAGGAAGGGGAACAGGAATATGTGTTTGTTTTGCGAATTTGAGCTCTATCTGCATTGGGCACTTTTCATGCTATCAGCAGTTTTTCCTAACAAATGCAAGATATAACATGGGCTATCTCCGGAAGGAGACATCAGATCTGCAAAACTCATGGTTTTTTGGTGTTCAGTCAGCCGGGGGAACATGAATACGTGTTTGTTTTTCGAATTTGAGCTCTTTCTGCTATGGGCACTTTTCATGCTCTAAGCAGTTTTTCCTAACAAATGCAAGATATAGCATGGGATATCTCCGCAAGGAAACTTCAGATCTGCAAAAGTCATGGTTTTTTGGTGTTCAGTCAGCCGGGGGAACATGAATACGTGTTTGTTTTTCGAATTTGAGCTCTTTCTGCAATGGGCACTTTTCATGCTCTAAGCAGTTTTTCCTAACAAATGCAAGATATAGCATGTTCTATCTCCGCAAGGAAACTTCAGATGTGCAAAAGTCATGGTTTTTTCATCTTCGGGGAGGCAGGGGAACAGGAATATGTGTTTGTTTTGCGAATTTGAGCTCTTTCTGCAATAGGCACTTTTCATGCTCTAAGCAGTTTTTCCTAACAAATGCAAGATATAGCATGGGCAATCTCCGCAAGGAAACTTCAGATCTGCAAAAGTCATTTTTTTTTTTGTGTTCGGGGAGGCAGGGGAACATGAATACGTGTTTGTTTTTCGAATTTGAGCTCTTTCTGCAATGGGCACTTTTCATGCTCTAAGCAGTTTTTCCTAACAAATGCAAGATATAGCATGGGCTCTCTCCGCAAGGAAACATCATATCTGCAAAACTCATGGTTCTTTGGTGTTCAGTGAGCCGGGGGAACATGAATACGTGTTTGTTTTTCGAATTTGAGCTCTTTCTGCAATGGGCACTTTTCATACTATAAGCAGTTTTTCCTAACAAATGCAAGATATAGCATGGGCTATCTCTGCAAGGAAACTTCAGATCTGCAAAAGTCATGGTTTTTTTGTCTTCGAGGAGGCAGGGGAACAGGAATATGTGTTTGTTTTTCGAATTTGAGCTCTTTCTGCAATGGGCACTTTTCATGCTCTAAGCAGTTTTTCCTAACAAATGCAAGATATAGCATGGGCTATCTCCGCAAGGAAACTTCAGATGTGCAAAAGTCATGGCTTTTTCATCTTCGGGGAGGCAGGGGAACAAGAATATGTGTTTGTTTTGCGAATTTGAGCTCTATCTGCATTGGGCACTTTTCATGCTATAAGCAGTTTTTCCTAACAAATGCAAGATATAACATGGGCTATCTCCGCAAGGAAACCTCAGATGTGCAAAAGTTATGGTTTTTTCATCTTCGGGGAGGCAGGGGAACAGGAATATGTGTTTGTTTTTCGAATTTGAGCTCTTTCTGCAATGGGCACTTTTCATACTATAAGCAGTTTTTCCTAACAAATGCAAGATATAGCATGGGCAATCTGCAAGGAAACATCAGATCTGCAAAAGTCATGGTTTTTTTGTCTTCGGGGAGGCAGGGGAACAGGAATATGTGTTTGTTTTGCGAATTTGAGCTCTATCTGCAATGGGCACTTTTCATGCTATAAGCAGTTTTTCCTAACAAATGCGGGATATAGCATGGGCTATCTCCGCAAGGAAACTTCAAATCTGCAAAAGTCATGGTTTTTTCATCTTCGGGGAGGCAGGGGAACAGGAATATGTGTTTGTTTTGCGAATTTGAGCTCTATCTGCATTGGGCACTTTTCATGCTATAAGCAGTTTTTCCTAACAAATGCAAGATATAACATGGGCTATCTCTGCAAGGAAACTTCAGATCTGCAAAAGTCATGGTTTTTTTGTCTTCGGGGAGGCAGGGGAACAGGAATATGTGTTTGTTTTTCGAATTTGAGCTCTTTCTGCAATGGGCACTTTTCATGCTCTAAGCAGTTTTTCCTAACAAATGCAAGATATAGCATGGGCAATCTGCAAGGAAACATCAGATCTGCAAAAGTCATGGTTTTTTTGTCTTCGGGGAGGCAGGGGAACAGGAATATGTGTTTGTTTTGCGAATTTGAGCTCTATCTGCAATGGGCACTTTTCATGCTATAAGCAGTTTTTCCTAACAAATGCGGGATATAGCATGGGCTATCTCTGCAAGGAAACTTCAAATCTGCAAAAGTCATGGTTTTTTCATCTTCGGGGAGGCAGGGGAACAGGAATATGTGTTTGTTTTGCGAATTTGAGCTCTATCTGCATTGGGCACTTTTCATGCTATAAGCAGTTTTTCCTAACAAATGCAAGATATAACATGGGCTATCTCTGCAAGGAAACTTCAGATCTGCAAAAGTCATGGTTTTTTTGTCTTCGGGGAGGCAGGGGAACAGGAATATGTGTTTGTTTTTCGAATTTGAGCTCTTTCTGCAATGGGCACTTTTCATGCTCTAAGCAGTTTTTCCTAACAAATGCAAGATATAGCATGGGCTATCTCCGCAAGGAAACTTCAGATGTGCAAAAGTCATGGCTTTTTCATCTTCGGGGAGGCAGGGGAACAAGAATATGTGTTTGTTTTGCGAATTTGAGCTCTATCTGCATTGGGCACTTTTCATGCTCTAAGCAGTTTTTCCTAACAAATGCAAGATATAACATGGGCTATCTCCGCAAGGAGACATCAGATCTGCAAAACTCATGGTTTTTTGGTGTTCAGTCAGCCGGGGGAACATGAATACGTGTTTGTTTTTCGAATTTGAGCTCTTTCTGCAATGGGCACTTTTCATGCTCTAAGCAGTTTTTCCTAACAAATGCAAGATATAGCATGGGCTATCTCCGCAAGGAAACTTCAGATGTGCAAAAGTCATGGCTTTTTCATCTTCGGGGAGGCAGGGGAACAAGAATATGTGTTTGTTTTGCGAATTTGAGCTCTATCTGCATTGGGCACTTTTCATGCTCTAAGCAGTTTTTCCTAACAAATGCAAGATATAACATGGGCTATCTCCGCAAGGAAACTTCACATCTGCAAAAGTCATGGTTTTTTGGTCTTTGGGGAGGCAGGGGAACAGGAATATGTGTTTGTTTTTCGAATTTGAGCTCTTTCTGCAATGGGCACTTTTCATACTATAAGCAGTTTTTCCTAACAAATGCGGGATATAGCATGGGCTATCTCCGCAAGGAAACTTCAGATCTGCAAAAGTCATGGTTTTTTCATCTTCGGGGTTGCAAGGGAACAGGAATATGTGTCTGTTTTTCGAATTTGAGCTCTATCTGCATTGGGCACTTTTCATGCTATAAGCCGTTTTTCCTAACAAATGCAAGATATAACATGGGCTATCTCCGCAAGGAGACATCAGATCTGCAAAACCCATGGTTTTTTGGTGTTCAGTCAGCCGGGGGAACATGAATACGTGTTTGTTTTTCGAATTTGAGCTCTTTCTGCAATGGGCACTTTTCATGCTCTAAGCAGTTTTTCCTAACAAATGCAAGATATAGCATGGACTATCTCCGCAAGGAAACTTCAGATGTGCAAAAGTCATGGTTTTTTAGTCTTCGGGGAGGCAGGGGAATAGGAATATGTGTTTTTCTTTTTCGAATTTGAGCTCTTTCTGCAATGGGCACTTTTCATACTATAAGCAGTTTTTCCTAACAAATGCGGGATATAGCATGGGCTCTCTCCGCAAGGAAACATCAGATCTGCAAAACTCATGGTTTTTTGGTGTTCAGTGAGCCGGGGGAACATGAATACGTGTTTGTTTTTCGAATTTGAGCTCTTTCTGCAATGGGCACTTTTCATGCTCTAAGCAGTTTTTCCTAACAAATGCAAGATATAGCATGGGCTATCTCCGCAAGGAAACTTCAGATGTGCAAAGGTCATGGTTTTTTCATCTTCGGGGAGGCAGGGGAACAGGAATATGTGTTTGTTTTGCGAATTTGAGCTCTATCTGCATTGGGCACTTTTCATGCTAAAAGCAGTTTTTCCTAACAAATGCAAGATATAACATGGGCTATCTCCGCAAGGAAACTTCATATCTGCAAAAGTCATGGTTTTTTGGTCTTTGGGGAGGCAGGGGAACAGGAATATGTGTTTGTTTTTCGAATTTGAGCTCTTTCTGCATTGGGCACTTTTCATACTATAAGCGGTTTTTCCTAACAAATGCGGGATATAGCATGGGCTATCTCCGCAAGGAAACTTCAGATCTGCAAAAGTCATGGTTTTTTCATCTTCGGGGAGGAAGGGGAACAGGAATATGTGTTTGTTTTGCGAATTTGAGCTCTATCTGCATTGGGCACTTTTCATGCTATCAGCAGTTTTTCCTAACAAATGCAAGATATAACATGGGCTATCTCCGGAAGGAGACATCAGATCTGCAAAACTCATGGTTTTTTGGTGTTCAGTCAGCCGGGGGAACATGAATATGTGTTTGTTTTTCGAATTTGAGCTCTTTCTGCTATGGGCACTTTTCATACTATAAGCAGTTTTTCCTAACAAATGCAAGATATAGCATGGGCAATCTCTGCAAGGAAACATCAGATCTGCAAAAGTCATGGTTTTTTTGTCTTCGGGGAGGCAGGGGAACAGGAATATGTGTTTGTTTTTCGAATTTGAGCTCTTTCTGCAATGGGCACTTTTCATACTATAAGCAGTTTTTCCTAACAAATGCAAGATATAGCATGGGCAATCTCTGCAAGGAAACATCAGATCTGCAAAAGTCATGGTTTTTTTGTCTTCGGGGAGGCAGGGGAACAGGAATATGTGTTTGTTTTGCGAATTTGAGCTCTTTCTGCAATGGGCACATTTCATGCTCTAAGCAGTTTTTCCTAACAAATGCAAGATATAGCATGGGCAATCTCCGCAAGGAAACTTCAGATCTGCAAAAGTCATTTTTTTTTGTGTTCGAGGAGGCAGGGGAACATGAATACGTGTTTGTTTTTCGAATTTGAGCTCTTTCTGCAATGGGCACTTTTCATGCTCTAAGCAGTTTTTCCTAACAAATGCAAGATATAGCATGGGCTCTCTCCGCAAGGAAACATCATATCTGCAAAACTCATGGTTCTTTGGTGTTCAGTGAGCCGGGGGAACATGAATACGTGTTTGTTTTTCGAATTTGAGCTCTTTCTGCAATGGGCACTTTTCATGCTATAAGCAGTTTTTCCTAACAAATGCAAGATATAGCATGGGCTATCTCCGCAAGGAAACTTCAGATGTGCAAAAGTCATGGCTTTTTCATCTTCGGGGAGGCAGGGGAACAAGAATATGTGTTTGTTTTGCGAATTTGAGCTCTATCTGCATTGGGCACTTTTCATGCTATAAGCAGTTTTTCCTAACAAATGCAAGATATAACATGGGCTATCTCCGCAAGGAAACTTCATATCTACAAAGGTCATGGTTTTTTGGTCTTTGGGGAGGCAGGGGAACAGGAATATGTGTTTGTTTTTCGAATTTGAGCTCTTTCTGCAATGGGCACTTTTCATACTATAAGCGGTTTTTCCTAACAAATGCGGGATATAGCATGGGCTCTCTCCGCAAGGAAACATCAGATCTGCAAAACTCATGG